>NW_015547710.1:304426-309407 GCF_001515605.1 Sinocyclocheilus anshuiensis
CCAACGACAAGCGCTTATCCATCTGCGGCACTGGAGCTGATGTTTTACAGCCACTTTTGACTAAATGTAAATAGACACCCCATATTTTTTATTCCAAAGTAAGGGCAATTCATACAATACATTTAAACTGAGCTACTTTAATACCATCTCCGAACTTTCTACCACGACTCTGCTGTTCTTTGGCTGGTTCTTCCCTGTATACGTTGATTGACAGATGTCTCGTCCAGTCAGCGGTGAGTAATCCCAAACCAATGGCGCTGTCTCAAACTATACCTACCTTTTCCGGTTTGTCTGATTTGTCGTTGTGTTTTCTGGCTTGTTAATTTGTTTTCGGATTTGTCGTTGTGTTTTCTGACTTGTTATTTTGTTTTCGAATTTGTCATTGTGTTTTCTGACTTGTTATAATGTTTTCTGAATTGTTGTTGTGCTTTCTGAATTGTTATTTTGTTTTTTAGACTTGCATTTGCGTTTGTAATTTGTTATTTTGTTTTAAGAATTGTGATTTGCTTTGCACTTCTCGGTCACCGTAACAATGTCCTTTTTAAATTTTCATGACACCTGAGCTTTCAGCCAGTTTCGCTCTCCTTTCAGGAACTTATCCATTGTGTCCTTATATAATTCTAATAATTGAATCAGGAATACTGCTTTGCATGCTTTCTTTTTTTAACTTCTCGTTTTCTTTCTCTGTGTTTACTGGTGTTATTCCTTGGACAAGGTGTCTTGAGAGGCAGTCAAAAATGATAAAAACATGAACAGCATAATTTAGGGCTGAAATTTACACATAAGAGGAGAAAATGAAAAGATACTAAGTCCAAAGAAATCTAGGCCAAGAACACCCAACAGAAAAAAAACTCCAAACTCAACTATAATTCAAAGGAATTTTATGAATGTCAATGTGTTTTGTGTCAATATCTCCATAGTGTAGTGATCATATTTCTGTGAATGGAAAATAAGTGTTTTGACAGTAGCTATATCTGTCTCAGTTAGATAGTAATTCACAGCCTGTATTTTTCTAAATAAATCTGGTTGCATTAAAACATTTTTCTGCAGTCAGTCTCAGTGCTTTCAATGTATAATCTGTACTTTCCGTATGTAAACTGTAGTTATACATCCCAAATCCACTGTGAAAAACTGCTAAATATATTTTTTCATTTATTCCTTCTGCTTGCACCTCTCAGGGTCCTGTGGGATTGGAGGAGAGTTCATGCCCTGGCCCAGCAAACTCACAGCAGCCTGGAACTCGACACAGTTTCGTACAAGAGCACTTCCAAGCTCAGTACAGGTCAGCAGCCACCCCTTAGTCTTTGATTTAAGATCAAGTCCGCCCTTTATCTGTCTACTTGAGCTTTGCATTCTACTGGGACACTTGTGTGGGATTAGGCGTCTTTGATTACTGTGTACTGTGTCAGTGTCAGTGGTATTTACAACTGGTAAATACCAATGTCAGTGGTATTTGATATGGTAATGGAATTGCATAACACCTATACAGTATGCTGTGTTGTCTTAACCTACTGTAACATGTAACAACTTGCATGCAGTTATACATACAGGTGTATCTCAATAAATTAGAATGTCGTGGAAAAGTTCATTTATTTCAGTAATTGCAAGACCATTATACAAAAAATAAAGTAAAAAAACATAAAGTAAAAGAACTGTTTTCTGTTGTAATGTATTTTTGAACTGCAATTCATTCCTGTGGTGGAAAAACTGAATTATCAGTCATTATCTAATTTGGTGCTCAAGAAACATTTCTATTTATGATTGATGTTAATAGTTTTGTGGTAATTAATCATAACCACCCAAAGAAATGTTTCAAGAATAACATTTGGTGGAAAATATTGATAGTTCTTATCTCACACTACCAGTTTTGATTAAATATGAAAATTCTGCATATAAATATCGGAGCTCCATGCAGCTCCCATACAATTCTCCATTGGTAATGAATGGTATGTTGATCAGAGATGGTGAAAAAGTGGCTTCAAGCTGTTGCACACCCGTCATAGAAACATGTTAGACAACATTCTTTACAAGTTTAAGCTTTATCGTGTTGTAAATCTTTAGTGAAACTCACCTAAAACAAATGCCCTCCAAGAACGCCTTTGACGCTTTCCATTCAATAATACTTCTGCCAACAAGATTACAACAAACAATCAAAGTATGTTCCTTTAAAAATGCCTTTTAAAGACCAATGAGGGTGGCAGTTTTCTCATGTGTGATTTTTTTTTTTTTTCCTAGCGAAAACTGAGAAAATGCAAAAACCACTCTTGAGTGTTTGTTGTAGATCCCTTCACTTTGATCAACACAGCTCATGCAAACTATTTCATTAACTTGCAGTCAAGTTGCAGTTTAATTAATTGCATTAGGTCACACAATTTTCAATTTTAAGTTCAATGAATTAGATGCATACTAATAGGTAATATTTTTAGCCTGTAATTCTTCCAGATTCCTTAAATAATCATGTGCACCGATTATTCGGACATCCATCAATGAGGAAAATGACTAGTTATCTTCTGTACCGCAGTTTGGCTTAGAGTTTGTCTCCTCTCATACAAATGGGCTCATCCGGCACACGCTGTGTGAGCTCTCTAGAAAACAGCAGGCTTCATGCTATTCACTGTCTCTCTCAGGCTGCAGGGCTGTTGAAACATCTGCGCCGGAACTTTCTGCCGAGTGAAAATTATCAAGTAATCCACAATGAAATCATACGCTCTACTATAGAGACTATTATGCAAGCATTATATTCACCTATTTTTGGTGTGACAAAAACCTTCTCACCAACAGCATTTCTGCTTTTGCAGATGTGAGCAATATGCAAATGCTGAATATTAAGTTTTCAAGTGAGCAAAAGTGAGTAGGTTTAATTAGTTTTTTCTTCAGTGCTAAACATTCTAAAGAATCAAAGCTCTTTATAAATATCCCAATTTTCCTAGCTTCATGCCCACTCACATTTAGGCTTCCAGAAATCCTCACCAGTAGAAAGGCAGGTAGAGATGGACTCAGCAATTTTCTTCAATTGAGAGAAAAGGTTCTGCTTCTCAGTGAGTTCTTGATTTCACAGCTTCAATTTGTAATCCCATTAGCTGTCTTGGTTGCTCTAGCTTTGAAAACCGAATGACTAATATTTCAGATTGCACAGATTGCGTGTTTATTTATATCTACACATTAACACAGGAAGTAAGGCTATGATATCTCTGCTTTCAGTATTTGTTTATAATTAAAGTCAATCTGTCTGTCAATCTGACATTGCCTGTGGTGGTTTATCGCTGATAAGATATGAAATGTAGGAAGACAAAACACTTCAACAGCGTTCATGATGTGGTCATTAAAGTCTGGATTCAGAATCAGGCTGCAGCTGTGAGCATTTCTTGTTCTCCATAGGTGTTTAATAAAGAGACTGAAAGCATTGAAGTTCCCTCAAGGACTTTGATTATAAAGATGGCTTTACAGTGCAGACATTTTGGACTACTGTAGTTGCAGTTTTCTAGTTAATATTGGTTTCTGCTGCAGTAATAGAGCATTCGTTTGCCATGTTGGAGCTGTAGTAGAGCTGAGCAATATGTTGAATATTAATTTTATACAGTATTTGCGATGATTTTGCTTGCGATTTACAATAGACATGTTATGAATATTGCTGTGAATTTACTGTTGAATTAAGTTTCATAAAGATCGCATCATTAGATAATTATTAGTTTCAATTCCACTTTGAGTGTGAGTTTTAAAATGGAGAAGTTTTAATAGTGTTTAAACCTTAGTATATCAAAAATAATTAGTTTCCTTGAATCAGTTTAAACTGTTCATTTTTAATGAATTGATTAATTGAAATTCAACAAATTCAAAACTCTGATCCAATAGTTTATTCAGACATTTTCACAGCTTCATGAGACATTTTAAAATGTTTTAGTAAAATATACAATATGTTGGTAAATACAGAGGTTGGACAAAATCATATAAACACCTGGGAAATTGGCAATATTTATTTAAGGTGTTTTAAAATAATTTGCCTTTAATACAGCTTAGAACATTCATACAACTTCTGAATAGTCTCCAGTTGAATGTCATCTATCATGATTTGTCTGGCAAGGGCAGATGTTAAAGTTCATCTTGGTCTGTTTTTGTGGAAACAGGGTTTTCAAGGCTGTCACTTTACAGGAGCAGTTTTGTGTTGTTTGGACACAATTCTTCTTAGTGATCGATGATCCCCTTAATTTACTTTTGGTTTTCAATAGGGCTGCACGATTAATCGCATGCGATATTTAACGCGCATCTTGTCAGAAAGCCGGTTCTGTAATCAGCGTAAATCTCCATCACCTGCGGGCTTTCACATTGAGCAGCATTAACTACACAGAGCCGTTGTTCACTGATGAGAAGCGCAAAAAATCGCGCGAATATGAACGTGGTTTAGCGCAGCTCGTCAGTGAACAACGGCTCTGTGTAGTTAATGCTGCTCCATGTGAAAGCACGCTAATTACAGAACCGACTTTACTAACAAGATGCGCATTAAATATCGCATGCGATTTATCGTGCAGCCCTACATCTAATATTTCATAAGAATATTGATATATATTTTGTTTTCCTATTCAATTGTTTTGTCTCCCAAAATGTGTAATAAACATGCTTTTAGGTGTCCTCTTCAGTGGACAAGTATGAAATGATGTTCTGTTTCATAAGAGGAAGTCATATTTTGATTTGAAACCCCATTAACATTTTCCTGAGATGTTGATTTATGACAGACAGTTTAAAAATGAGACAGATTTAAATGATAATTACAAAATATTATCATATTTCCATAAGAGTGTCACTAAATTAATATCAGACATATTTGAAGACCAAGGAGAGGGAGTGGTCATAGTGAAACATCCAAACATTTGGTATCTCTGAAAAGCCCTGAATGTGCTCTGTACAGGACATCCAGACTTACAACTGTGGCATGTATAGTCTCAGAGAAATACACCAAAATATAATGTCCTCATATGAGGTCACA
>NW_015547710.1:309596-310979 GCF_001515605.1 Sinocyclocheilus anshuiensis
ATAAGATGCGCGTTAAATATCGCATGCGATTAATCGTGCAGCCCTAGTTTTCAAGCACTTTTCTTCTGTGCTGCTGAAGTCTTGCCATGCTTAGTGTATGCAGTTATAATCAGCTCTTAAAACACCAAATGATTGGACAGTCAAGGTTACAGTTGCCCCTGCTAAACAGGCTTCCATGAGTTTATTTAATTATTTATTTAGTGTCTAACAAGTCACACTGTTGAAAAAAACAGCATATGCTGGTTAGGTATGTTTTGACGCTGGGATGCTGGTTTATGCTGGTTCTTTTGCTGGTTTATGCTGGTCCTTTGCTGGTTTATGCTGGTCATGTGCTGGCAAAGGACCAGCATAGACCAGCAAAAGAACCAGGTTTAAACAGCAAAGGACCAGCTTAAACCAGCATCCCCAGCGTCAAAACATACCTAACCAGCAAATGCTGTTTTTTTTTCAACAGGCTTGTACTAAACATTGCTTATACTACACTGATATCCAACATTTGTTTTTCACTGTAGCCTAGTCTCAACCTCTAAAATAATTGGTGGTCACATTATTTTGTCCATTATTTTGTCCACATTAGTTTGTTTGTTTACTGTCTCACTGGCAATAGGATTGCAGTTGTGATAACTAATCTGGGTTTTGTTACAATATTACATTATAGGTACACCTTATTCGATAACTATATTAAAAAATGTTCGATATAGTGCACGATATAGGCACGTGCTCTGAGAGCACGCAGACAGCACACGCAAACATGAACACATGCTGAATTGAGTGCTGTGACTGCCTGTGAAGAGGAGATTGTGAATAAAAAAAATGAATATTAGTCGAATTTAAAGTAAACATTTGCATTTGAATGCAAAAATAGTACAATCAAATGTTAGGAGTGCGTCAGGGAGTGTCATCAGTGGAGCACGAGATGCGGTGATGATGATGTAAGTGACGTTGTTGCATTTTAAAGGGGTCATATGATGCAATTTCAATTTTTCCTTTCTCTTTGGAGTGTTACAAGCTCTTGGTGCATAAAGAAGATCTGTAAAGTTGCAAAGACTAAAGTCTCAAATCCAAAGAAATATTCTTTATAAAAGTTAAGAGTTAACCACGCCTACCTAAAACGGCTCGTTCTAACATGCCCCCACATATCTACCTCAGTATGTGGGAAGATTTGCATAACGCCGCCCATAAGGATTTAAACCTTTTTTATGTGAGGTCCATACAAAAAATAGGCTTGTCCATGTTTCAGAATTTGTTGTGGGTGTGTATGAGTGTGAGATTTCCTGGCCTGAATTTTTTTTCCCAGTCCAATTTATTATTATTTTTTAAATAACAATTTTTTTCCCCAAACCATTGTTAGATGCAGTGTTTCCTGTAGTTATGCAAAGATTT
>NW_015547710.1:311214-311479 GCF_001515605.1 Sinocyclocheilus anshuiensis
AATGGGTTTTAATGTTTTTGTCTCGTCGCTCCGGCCGGACACGGCATCACAGTATGGTAGGGGCGTAACATTTCCGACACACACTTGAGGTATTCAGCCAATCACAACGCACTGGATAGCGGGCCAGTCACAACACACCTTGCTTTTTCAGACCGATGAGCTTTGTAAAAATCGACACGTTTCAGAAAGGCGGGGCATAGAGGAGAAACAATAATGTACAGTATGTGGAAAATAATGTGTTTTTTGAACCTTAAACCGCATAAAC
>NW_015547710.1:311578-326453 GCF_001515605.1 Sinocyclocheilus anshuiensis
TATGCTTTTTCACTTTTTTAATTTTAGTCAGTGTGTAGTGTGTATGTTTGGGCATAAAAAAGATCTAGAAAGTTACAAATCTCAAAGTCTACTCCAAAGGGAGATATTTCGTTTTTTTTCAATCCTTTTTCAAGAACTACAACGAACGGCTCGTTTTGACTACAGCGTTTGTTTTCCGGGTTTTGTGATATCACAAAGCTGCCCATTAGAATATCATTAAAATAATTCCTGCCTACAGAAGTTCGAATGGTTGGGGGGTGGGGTGGGGTGAGGTCGTGGTTAGAACGCTTGGTTGAGTGCATCAGACACGATGACGACGAAGAAGTGCTGCTGTAGCCTCAAGTTTTCCCAAATTGCACTGACTACTCTGAGACATACGGCCCTATAATTCCCGGGATGCGGAAAACACAGACTGGTTCGTAGAGTCCAGTCATAAAAACGGAATTCCTATAGCCTAACGCGGACGGAATATGCCACATTTTGGACGAATAAATCAAAAGTAGATCAGTACACTTGAATCAACTCAGAACAGACTTCTGTGTTTCCTTAGGCTGGTCTCAGTTTGCTGTCTCTGGATTGTGATTAAAAATGGGTAAACCAAGTAGAATTTTTTTTTTTTTTTTACTATGTTGGCCTGGACTTAAGTTGTAGCCTGTTTTGTTTGGGAAAAACCTGTTCAACCTGCTGTGTTGTTGAAAAAGTTGGGTGCTGAGTTGTGAGCTGCCAAGGTCCCTTCACTACAGATCACAGCATGAAGGCTACTGAATGTTTATGTAACGTAAACATTAATGGATGCACTTGTCGATTTTTCCCACCCAAGTAAAATAGATAATGAGAACATTAAAGTATAACAAGTCTTCTTTATACATATGACGTAGCTTCTGAGACAGACATTATATGTTTTTTTTAAAGTAATTTTTCATTGTTTTGAGTTGGATCATTTCACGGTCTCATCCGGTTTAGATAACTGAATTATTATGGTTTGAATATGAATCAGACTCGTTTGATTCTCAAACTCATTGACTCATTGATCTGATTGTAGTAGTAATTTAGTTAACCGCTCACTGGAGAAGATAATTTAGTGTTCTGTAAAAGAAAAAAACATTGTTTTAAGTAAGAGGTAGAACTGTTAATAGGAACAGAATTGCAGATGTGGACAAAGTACACAACTCTATTACTTGAGTGAAAGTACAGATACTGCTCGTCAAGTATTTCTCTATTACAAGTGAAAGTAAAAGAACAGAAGTACTTGCTTTTAAAAGTATATTCCCCTGCCTTTCCAGAAGCCTTGGAATGTAGTGCAAGAGTTGGGATACATGGGTGCTTTTATTGTACCTTTTATTTTTATTCATTCATTTATTTATTTGTTTATTTTTGGAGTTTGACAGCTATTTGAAGTTGTTGAATGGAAAAGATCTATGTCAAAATAATTGAAAAATCCTTTTTTTGTGTCACATGTAAAAAAATAAAATAAAACCACATACAGGTTTGGAATGGCATGAGGGTGACATCATTTGCTAATTTACCATGATTTTCAGCTCCATTCTTGGATCAAAGAGAGTTCAGTACTATTGGGGGTCATTAGCAGGCCCAGACTCAGAATGCTTGTTGTTTAAATTCCATACATGTTCTGCCCCTTGTGTTTGTTTATTACTTCGCCTGAAATTATTATGCTTTCAGCTACTGATAAAACAAAATATAAGTCTATAGACCACATTTAGGCTGGATCATTAGACCTATAGGGCTTATAAAACATTTGCTCCAAAGTAGCTCAATTCACCTTTTCTGTGCCATTTTCTACAATTATAAAGCGTACAGTACAAATACAGGACCTCACAGAGGGATCTAAAAAAGAGAAAGGATTGTACCAATGCATTATATATTATATGAATTGAAGTTAACTGTCAGGGTTTACAATGTACAAATGATTAAAAGGAGAAATAAAAGAACCTCATTGTATTAGATCAAAGCTCTGTCATAGAGCAAAGTGGTTTGACTTTCTTTTGTAAAATTATTGTTTTGTCTTTGATGAGAATAACATTCACTGGCGTAACATTACAGAACAATTTGACAAAATTTGAGGGAAGAGTAACACAGGGATACCGTGGATTGACTCCACCTTAGCCCAACAAACCAATCACGCTCTTCTGACATTTTGACCAGACTAGTTCAAAGACAGTTTTCTCAGTGGACGTCCTTTTAAGTGGCACTGTGATTTACCACAGCTTAACGACACAAGCATGGCATGGGAAAAGAAGCTCCGTACAGGGTGCAAATAGGGTCTGAAAATGTTTTATTTTGTAGGCAGTTTGCAATTTTGCAACCATCTTTAAAACTCTTATTTTTGTGATTTTTTTTTTTCTTTTTTTTTAGAAATAAATACTAAATAAATGTTACATTTAAAATAAACGTATTTATAGTTATTTGTATTTCTCAAAAGAGTTGAACGTTTAAGCTTAATAAAGGAAGTCAACACAACAAAAGTTTAGAAAATGATATTATTATATTATTATATTATTTGTTTGTATTCCCACCAGTTTGCAATTTTGCAACCATCTTTAAAACTCTTATTTGTGTGATTTTTTTTCTTTTCTTTTTTTTTTGAAATAAATACTAAATAAATGTTACATTTAAAATAAACGTATTTATAGTTATTTGTATTTCTCAAAAGAGTTGAACGTTTAAGCTTAATAAAGGAAGTCAACACAACAAAAGTTTAGAAAATGATATTATTATATTATTATATTATTTGTTTGTATTCCCACCATGCTATAGAGAATGTAAAACTGATGTCACGCCGCGTTAAGTTCTGGGAAACTACATTGTACTTTGTTTATCTACCATCCTGGCCATTCTGCTATTAAGTTTAGGGCGGTATTTTGATTTTCTGTCGTGATTGTGAAAAATTTCACCGTTGTATGTCGTTAATGCTGCATCGAGAATTGCAAAAGTAACTCCGATCATCATTCTGCAACTGGACAATGCAGTATATTGTTTTTCACTTTTCTGTGTAAAAACACCAAAGGAATCAGGTCGCAGAGATGACGAGAAGACACCAGATAGTAAATCTATTAATAATGTCACAGATTAAACCCACTGTCTGTCACTCAATAAAAGAATCAAATTGTTGTGTTTTTGAAAGTTTTGATTTTGTTTGGTTTAATAATTAACATTACCTTTGCGAGTATGACTCTCTCACTCGGCTTGTGAATTAGCAGAACTTGAACATTAAAATGCTTCACACAAATAACGCTTAATGTTGCTTAAGGTACCAAGATAGTGATAGAGACAAAATTGTAAAGCATACTATGTGCAGATACACACATAAGCCCAAAATGTGAATGCAACAAGTTTCCTCTCATATAAAGAACGCTTAATGCACTGAGACAGTGATATTAAAATACCACATTCTATTCACACCTAAAAAGCATACTAAATGGATCGACATCTGTCAGCTTGTTGAACAAACATTTTATTTGAATAATCTACCATTTGATGGCTGAAGCAGCAGCAAGCATCCAGCGGGTGACACTGTTTTCACGGTAATCAGATCAACATTGTAAACGAAATTCTACAAATCTTAGGAGAAAAATTTAATTATCATGCGAAGCGATAAAATAGCTTCTCTTCCCTGCAAATGACCCAATGAAGAATGTGAATATTTAACTTCAAGGCAAAAACAAAACAGAAGATAAGCAGGTATCCATATTAATTTCAGCATTTATTGCAGAATGTGATCCTCCCAGAATGGTGGCGGCACCCCAGCATGCAACGCGGCGTGACTTAGCTTCACATTCTCTATAGAAAAGTTCCAAATTATGTTACTTCTCGAGTGTCACAATGTTGTTATATTTCTTTGTAATCCTGTTAAAACATGCTGTAACAAGGTTGTTTTTGTTTTTGCATTTTGTTAATTCTCACATTATCTGTCTAGTTTTGGTTCTTTGGGCCCTATTTTAATGATCTAAGCGCATGGTCTAAAGTGCACGGCGCAGCTGCACTCAGGGCATGTCCGAATCCACCTTTGCTAGTTTAACGACGGGAAAACGGTCGGCGCGCCCGGGTGCATGGTCTAAACGGGTTGTCCCTATTCTCTTAATGAATAATGGGTGTTTTTTGGGCATAACATGCAATAAACCAATCAGAGTCTCATCTCCCATTCCCTTGCACTCGTGCCATGGCGGAATTTGCAAGCGCAAAGACAGAAAGCGTCTCCAGAGAGGAAACGGAGCTGCTTGTGCACAGGCAAATAGGTAGCCTAATTCTGATACATGCAATGACTATCCATTATGACATGTAGGCATTTTTATATTTATGTATGCAAGCGCAAAGACAGAACGCGTCTCCAGAGAGGAAACGGATCTGCTCGTGCGCGAGCAAATAGGTAGCCTAATTCTAATATATGCAATGACTGTCCATTATGACATGTAGGCAATTTTTATATTTATGTACACCGTAATAATAATAAATGTTATTGTTTCATATTTAAAAATGTTTGTTTGTAATAAGCAAAGTGAACGCGCGTTGTGGACCCGCCCAGAGGTGCTTTTTCTACTAACGCGCTCTTTAAATAACAAAAAAAAAATATTGTTTATATGACTTTAGACTTTAGACCAGGTTTGAGTTGGTCTATGGCGCAGTCTATTTTCAGTTCCACAAAATAGCAATGTGCCAACAATGCGCCTGAACACACTTGCGCATTGCGCTGGGTGTATGATAGGGGCCTTTGAGTTCACTTTCACTGCCTATTAGTTCCAGTGTCCTTGGTTTGTGATTGGTTAATTGATTAGTCCTTTTTCCTGTGTATTTATACCCCCTGTTTGGTTCAATTCTTTGTCTGTTCTTCTTGTTAGGTTGGTTAGTGTTGTTCCTGCATTTCTCTTGTTACTAGTTCCAGACTTTTTTTTGTTTTTGTGTAATAAATAAATATATGCTGCTTGCCAATAGCTCCTCACCTCAACTCTGTCCTACTCGTCCAAGCAACTGTGACAGTAATTAAATGATATATGTTTGATAAGTTTATCAAATAGTTCTAAAATTCCAAAAACATTTTATGCAAAAGTATTTGTCCCTTTTTATTATTTTTGTGAAAGTGGTACGGAGTTGATTCTGCCATGGCTCTGTATGGCAAAGTATAAGCCACAAAATTATTCTACCAATTTAATTTCTAATTATGCACAGTTAATGAGCAGCCAATTATTGTCATTGCTGATATAATGTTCACATGCTGTTATTTTCACCCCTCTTCATTATTCATCTACACTCTCCACACTCCCCATACACTCTTTCACCCTAACAAGTGCATCATTTATTTGTATGTGGTGCAAAAATAATCTGTTTAGTATGTGTGGTGGTAGGTGTGCGCTGCTATTTTAAGGGGTCTCCACCGGTTGATATGACAGCTCTGCCGAGTTCACGAGAGACAATTGGACCCCAACATGATGCAATCTCAGCCACATTCCACGTCTGCTGTTCCTTCACTTTCTTTTTCATTTATTCCACTTACAGATGTCTCTTCTATCTTTGTTTCTCACTCCCATCATCCTCTCTGCTTCCGCGTTCATTTTTAAATTTTTTGTTCCCACTGAGATACTGAAATCCTTGCATTCCAGAGCTTCCTGTCTCTGTGAATATGAGAGCGTGTGCGCATCTCTCCTGGTTTGCGAGTTGTCGTCTGCTCTGCAGTAGACATATTTAAATGCTAGAAGGGTCACAGACACTAAAATTTCAGACACTTAAACGGACACTTAAACGGTTGGTCTTCTCGTGATACAAATTCAGAAATTCACAAATTCAGTCAGAGTTGACCAGACTTGAACTTTAAAATGCAGTGAAATGGAACAGAAAGTGTAGTGTGAACTTCCCTTAAAAAGAAAAGTGTTTGTAGATGTGATGATAAAAAGAATTTAAATGAATTATGTACTCGTGAAAATACAGTAAGTCCTAATATCTTCTTAATGCATCTATCTTTTTTTAAGAATGTTTATGGGTTTTCTTTTTTTACATTAATTCAAGACAAGGAGAAAAGGAGCTTGACAAGCAAAATTGTCAGGGAATTTAAGAAAAATATAAAATAGTTTTAGGATTAGCATGATGTGGCAAATAAAAAACAAGACAATAAACCATAGGGAAGCAATTCTTTAATAGGGAATTTATTAAATATAAAGGCCTATGCTGTATCTGCATTAACAACCTCAAGCCAGTTGTGGCAAAAATACTGAAGGATGAGAAGAGAAAGCCCTAAACCTTTACATATTAACGAAAAGCATAGGTCAAATTGTAAGAATGAGAATCAGACTCTCTTTGAAGTTATCATATGAATCTTACAAAAGGTTTTCGAAAATTTAAGCTACACAAATAAAGCATACAGTCATGTAGGCGTGTGCGCATCTCTCCTGGTTTGCGAGTTGTCGTCTGCTCTGCAGGTGAACACGCTGCACCTGCAGAACTCAAATACATTTCCAGTGTTCAGCTGTTGAGTCATGAAGGGAAGCTCTATATTGGGCTCAGAGACAGACGTGCTCAAGCAGTCCCCTCTGTCCACATCATGCAAAACAACTGTGCTTTCCACACATTTATGGGTTTTCTTTTTTTACATTAATTCAAGACAAGGAGAAAAGGAGCTTGACAAGCAAAATTGTCAGGGAATTTAAGAAAAATATAAAATAGTTTTAGGATTAGCATGATGTGGCAAATAAAAAACAAGACAATAAACCATAGGGAAGCAATTCTTTAATAGGGAATTTATTAAATATAAAGGCCTATGCTGTATCTGCATTAACAACCTCAAGCCAGTTGTGGCAAAAATACTGAAGGATGAGAAGAGAAAGCCCTAAACCTTTACATATTAACGAAAAGCATAGGTCAAATTGTAAGAATGAGAATCAGACTCTCTTTGAAGTTATCATATGAATCTTACAAAAGGTTTTCGAAAATTTAAGCTACACAAATAAAGCATACAGTCATGTAGTCTCCTTAGACACACATTTTAATAGAATTGGCTGTACCCTTTCTGTTTTACATGTCTCACAATGTGAGATTCATAAAGAAATAATTTCCTGAATCTGGTGTTAAAGAACTTGACTGGCCTAAAGACCAGACCTGGAACCCACTAAACACAGGATGAATTGGCATGCCAAATCAGAGTCAAACCCCATGACCAAACATACATGACCTCACAGACGCTCTTGGGTCTCAATGGCAGCAAATGCCGACAGCCTTTCCAGAAGATTCAAAGTTGTTTTAGTAGCCATGGGAAGACCAACTCCTTATTAAAGCCAATTTTTTTACTGTAAAAATGAAATATTTGTACTTTTAACTTTTGGCCATGGAGTGTATAAACATTTTACAATAGAAAAATTGCTGATACAGAACATGGGTGACTGCAGGATTTTATTTGAGGGTACACACAGATACAGAACATTTATTTATTTATTTATTTTAGATTTAGCTTAATTGTGCAGGGGCATTTTTGTCCAATTTGCACCCATTCATTTCAGACCCCTGGCCAGGGTTATGTAATTCAGTGAGAGAACAGTCCAAATAAATGCAATCTTGTTCGGCCCGTTCACTGAAAAGGGAGAACTGACTCAAAAGAATGATTAAATCACGGATGATTGGCATTGCTGCTTCAGTCAACACAAATAATAACTCCTTCAAATTTCATGGAAAATGTTTCTCAGGTCAATCAAAGCGCTCCAGGTATGCACAGTGCATATAGCAATACAGCTGCAGGCGCCACTGATACACAGTGCAGTTCATTGGTAGATTCCAGGTAGAATTAAATGTCATTTCTATTTTTCAGGTCATCACTGACGTGCCCTCATTGCCTTAAACAGAGCAACACTTTTGACCCTTTCCTGTGTATTTCACTTCCAATCCCACTGCGACAGACCAGGTATGTTACTTTGTCTTCTGTCTCTATTTCTTTGGAATCTATTAGGACTGTTTGTCTGTATATTTATTTTGATGCGTGTTTGTATATACAGTAAATGTGTGTCTGTGTACCTTTTGCTATTGTGTGTTTAAGTTTGTTTGTGTCCTTGGTCACCCTGAAATACTGCATGTGATGAATGACCAAGTGCACAGCTCTTAACAGAACATTATCTCAATTTTGTTAAATCTCAAAAACTGCCAGTCAGCAAAATCTCTCTGTTGAGACTGTCAACCTGTCAGTAAAAACCGATAATAGAATGAGAGAAATATATAGAGAGAACTATGGCTCATCATGAAGAATTGTAGTAATACTGTCCGAAACATTCAGATTTTCCAGCATGCTCATCTCTGAATCCCTAACTGCCAGATTTCACATTCATTAAATTGAAAAGAGAATGTCTGCACTGAAAGCTTAGGGTCCAAATTTGAAGGTCGTCAGTAAATGTCAGTGAGTGCTAGTTTTAGTGCTAAAACCTGCCATACTTATTGTTATGAATTATTAGAAAGACATCAAATTAAATTAGACAAATGCCATGGACAGACAGTAACAATTCTGTTAGCAGACTAGCACTGCTCACATGCGAGCTGAACTCCTGGGCAAGACTTTAGGGAGCCAATCAGATGTCCTCAGCCTACAGTACCAAAGTGCTGCTGGTCAGAACAGTGCCGCTGGTCATCCTCTGCCAATAGAGATACCAAATACAATAAATGATTAGATCAGTCTCTTTCATTGAGCTGTTGGCTGAAACTCATCAAAACTTTCATGAAATACTTTCTTATTTAAAAAAAAACATTGTCATTTTTGTAAAATAAATTAAATATATAGTTCAGTCATGAAACTCTAGATGGCGCAGTCTGATGGGTTGTTAACGTATTATACGATTATATTCAGATTATATTCAGAGAGTTAAACGACTTGGCACAAGCTGATTGGTTCATGCTGCATATGCAGCCAATGAGCTTACTGCCTTGCATTTATATGGCTGGCTAGCATTCACTTGAGATTCCTGTAGCACGCTTTCAGAGTTTCTCTGAAACCCTCCACCTTCCCCAGCTCCACCTGTATAGATCTGTTACGGGTTATTTTATATGCTATTTGTGCAGCAGCAGTATGTCTTAAATACTCACGGCACCGTATCGCCATATGCACTGGCAGTAGCAAGTTCCTGTACTTGCTTGCAGCAGCAGCAATAATCTACAACTACAGCAATAACCAACAGCAGCAGCAATTCAGCAGCAGGGTAGCAGATCTATTCCGCCAAGACCAAATACGATAACATTGTCATATCCATCACCATTCTAAAATCTTCAGAGAGTTGTCATGATTTAATTCTCATTATTGCAATACAATCTGTACACAATATTTTTTTAATTGAACTATAATTTTTTTGTTCATTTTTGTACAGGCAATATTGCCAAGATGTATACTTACAATTGTATTTTACAAATATAGGCTACTTCACAATTTAAAAGATTATTTCACTCAAAAATGTAAATTGCTGTGACTGAATATTTGAGCCAGACATAACCAGATTAAGCTTGAAAAAGCTATCATTTAATCCAGTTTTGTGAACTGGATCAACCAATGTATTACAATGATCTGATTAAAAATAATGGTTCTTTCACACTTTTTCTCTCATTACTTCTCATCTCTCATTAATGCACTATGGTCTGTTCCTCACAGAAAGTGATCATAATGCTTTAGAAAACTTAAAATATCAACCCAGGCTCATTGGAAAAACGTGCCACTTGTGACATTTCTGCAAAATGGTACTGCATTGCTTCTTGTGTGTTTCACAACACTGAAATATCCAATGAGTGGCACTTAAAATGCTTTCACTTTTATCCGATACAGATGAACATGAATCTGGCATTGTTTCATTATGTTAGTTATTGTATATTGTGGCAGTTCAGAAATTACCCGGGGCACTAAGCGGTTAATGCTATATCATTAAACCTAAAACTGCCCTAAATCTACTGTTAACAAAAGTAAACATGATAAGAAAAACACAAGTTTGAAGCACCCACTCTAGCTTCTACAAATCTTTAAGCTCTTTTATCATGACTTGTTTTTCACTGATGCCTGAGCGCTTCACATCGTAAGTGCAGTGCTGTACCAGGTGAGCTACTGAGCAAGTTTACCATGTCAGAAAAATGATACATATGGAGCTGGTTATGTGATACAAACTTTAAAATGTATCAGTTTACAAATCATAAATGGTAAAAGTGTTTAGAACTTATAATATTGCAAGGAGATGTGCAAAAATGAATCTTTGTTAATCGACAATCTGCCCTTGTAATCATAGTTTTTATAAATAATATAAAAGTCATTGAGTTTTACTGCCATAGTGTTAATGTCAACTGAAAATTGGCCACATTAATAAGTCACTAACTGTTTCATATATGCAATTTTTTCTTATTTCCTTCTTTTGATTTTGGGATGAAACATGATCTGGACATTTCTTTTTGTCAGATTCACCCTATTAGTGCATTCAGCTTTGACATTAATGAATATTATATGTGATTAAGCTCATGTCTGCACAGACATTTGGCATGCAGCAAACTTTTCAAAGTAATTGTACACAAATATGTCTTTGCAAGAAGTATAGCACTTTAACACATCCACATACACTCTGAAAACACAGAATAAGCTGTGTCTGATTGAAAGACCACATATATAAACCCTGTCACATGATTCTCGCCTCTGCGTGCCACCAGAGATAAAATCTAAAAGGATTCAGTTGTCTTCTCACTGGTCCACTCGAGTGAGAGTGTGGTTTTGCATAACTGAGTGCTTTTTTTGGGTCCAGCATTTCACATACGGCTTTCAATAATGCAGCAGAGAAGCATCTGAAAGTCCATTCAAGTCTTTAGAGCCACAGCTGCAGCTGCAGTGAAAAATGCAGCTGCATTGAGGCAATCAGCTGCTGTTCGACTGGCTTGTGTGAGGCCATTTCCAGCCAAACAAAGACAGTTGGAAACAGATCAGCTCTCGATTCTAATATGCATCCACAAGATGCGTGTATTTGGCAGTGTTACTGTCCAGACGTGCTGGTTTTAATCTACAGTACCTTCACAAGCTGTACACACAAACACAGACATATCTACACTGACTCAGTCTGTAGCCCTGTGGCAAAACTGTTACTGACTTTATCACATATTCTTTCATATGCAGTATTGGTAAATAAGCAAAGCAATAAGACAGAAGTGGATGTGTTACAGTGGTTTTAATCATTGTTAAAAGGATGGTCCATTAAAAAAATGAGAAATAATTTTTATCACCTTTGTCATTCCAAACCTGTATTGCTTTCTTCCTTCCGTGGCACACGAAAGAAGATATTTTTAAGAACATTGAGAACCAAAAAACATTGACCTCCACTGGAAAAAAAAAAAGCATGTTCCACAGAAGAAAAGAAAGTCATACTGTTTTGGAATAGCATTACGGTGAGTAAATATTGACAATATTTTATTTTTGGGTGAATTATTTTATGTTGCAGAATAAAGATTTGTGTCTTCTAAAAATCTTATTTCAAGCATTTAACCAAAAACCCATTCAAAAACAAAACAAAACAAAACAAAACAAAACATTGACCTCGGGATTACAGAAACTAAACTGCTAAAATGATAACTTGTTTCTGGGTTTTGGCTCACAAAAAATATGTCCTCACTGTTAAAAGGATGGTCCATTAAAAAAATGAGAAATAATTTTTATCACCTTTATGTCATTCCAAACCTGTATTGCTTTCTTCCTTCCGTGGCACACGAAAGAAGATATTTTTAAGAACATTGAGAACCAAAAAACATTGACCTCCACTGGAAAAAAAAAAGCATGTTCCACAGAAGAAAAGAAAGTCATACTGTTTTGGAATAGCATTACGGTGAGTAAATATTGACAATATTTTATTTTTGGGTGAATTATTTTATGTTGCAGAATAAAGATTTGTGTCTTCTAAAAATCTTATTTCAAGCATTTAACCAAAAACCCATTCAAAAACAAAACAAAACAAAACAAAACAAAACATTGGGTTCGGGATTACAGAAACTAAACTGCTAAAATGATAACTTGTTTCTGGGTTTTGGCTCACAAAAAATATGTCCTCCCTGCAGCTCTCAGTCCACCCTTAGCAATAGATTATGTACTATCTAATGTTAACTGTGTTGAAGTGCTAAGCCGTGGGTTCCCTCTGGAATTTTCTAATGGGTTTTTAGAATGGCAGTTTTCAATTTATGAGTAAAAATGTATGAGTCTGTGGAGTGTGGACACCATTACTTTGAAAATACTTTCCTGTTTTTATTCATAAATCAAAAACACCTAGGAACCCATAATGAATTAGCTAAATTGGCCTACAAATTGGCATCATGACTGAACAGGTGCATTCGATGATGTGCTAAATGTGTATGTCTTCGTTTGTTTAGGGCCCTGAATGTGATTCTGGTGTTCAACACTGAAGGTCAGCGGTTTCTGAGAGTAGGGTTGGCTGTGCCTCTTTTTGGGTCTATCTCAACAATCAGGGCCATGGTAGCAGAGGAGGGCAAGATCTCTCCAGACCAGGTAAGACCCAATGTCTGTCATCTCATTTTGTCTCTCTCTCCCTCTCTCTGTCATATTTTCCTATTCCTGAACTTAATTGTGTGCAATACACACTCACTCCTTTATTGTATTGTAATGCACATGCACACCTTACATAATCTTGCCAAAGAAGAATTCTTCTTGCATACATCTTCCAGGCTCACAGATAGTAATAGCGAACATATTCATACTCCATTAAACTGCCTTCTCTGTATACACTCCATCTGTTGTTTAATGGAAACTTCCCAGACTTACTCAGCCAGGGCTCAAGGTGTTATTGTGCTGCAAGATACACATTTTTAATGCCACTGCTATAATCCTTACAACATTTATTAATTTACATATTCACTCTCTGAAACCTGGTGCACATTGAGTTTGGCTTTTGTTGGGTTCAACATTTCATATGTCATGGCTTTTTTAGTAATGATGATTTTACCATGATTTTATCAATACAGTAGATTAAAGAGTTAGTTCATCCAAACATGAAAACTCTCTTTTTTTTTCCTCACTTCTGTTCATCTTCAGAATGCAAATTTCATTTATTGTCACAAATTAAGCATGCACATTTGAGCTTATGTTTACCATATTTGATGGTCTTGTGGGTTTGGAGCAAGGGTGAATAAATGCTACCAGAATGTTATTTTTTGGGGTGAACCAGCCTTTAAAATGCTTGTGACTGAAATATTAGAAGAGGGACTTAAATATCTTTATAATTAACTTCATTTGTAGCAGTAAAATTAACTTTAGGTTGCTCTAGAAAATGAGCAGTCCGCACATTCCCTCTTCTGTCAAGTGATGACAGACTTCAGACAGATTATTTATTTTCTTGTCCAAGAGGAACATTATTATTAGGGAAAGAGTTTTTTTGAGATTGTTTGGAACCATTTCAGTTTCATTTGTCAATGCGGATGCCAGAACATGACTTAAATTATCAATACTATCAATCATGACAAAAATTTATATTTTACAGTCTGACATTAATAACCGCTGATGTTGTACAACATGATCATTCTTCTCTCATTCACACCAAAATCTCTATTCCCACTTCAACATTGTTTTGTATTATTAATTATTATTATTATTATTGTGAGATGACAGTATTTTTGGTAAAGTAAATAGACCCTTTTTATTTTTATTGCACTATAGCAATGCACTCAAAATTAAAGTGTATAACCAATTGATGCTATTTTTGTTTCCATAATGCAGTGTGCAGGTTTACATTCCATGTCTGACAAGGCAGTTGTATTTATAGCACATTTCATACACTATGGTAATTTAGTGTGTACATATACAGGATAAATAAAAAAGAAAAATAAAGCGTAGGTTCATTTTTAAAATAATAACATTTTGTAGATTAGTTTGCTAAAATCTTTTTCATGCTTTTTGAGAAGCCATCAATCCATTTTAAATACCCATGTCAAAACAGAGAACCACAATTATACAGAAACTGAATAATTTATCAGTGTATTCAAGTGTTTTAATTTATCTGCTTGACTAATTTAATGCATTCAAATTATACACATAAAATTTGTTACCTGAGGATGGATGAGGATATTATGCATCTGGTAAGGAATAGATGGCCAGATGCTATTACTGCAAGGTAAAAACCCTGTTACCATCTTTTTTTAAAGGTTCTCTCTTATCCAGCTCTCAGTGTCTCTATGAAAGGGGCTAACCAACTACCAAGAAATTCTGACATTCATGGGGTTTTATTGGTCACACTTTATTTTAAGGTCCAATTATCACCATTATCAAACCATTAACTATGACTTTTGCCTCAAACTCCTAATTTGCTGTGTATTAATAGTTAGTAAAGAAGTTGTAAAGTTTAGGTATTGGGTAGGATTAGGGATGTAGAATATGGTCATGCACAATGTGTGCTTTATAATCACTAATAAACAGCCAATATGTTAATAATAGGCATGCTAATAAGCAACTAGTTAATAGTGAGAATTGGTCCCTATACTAAAGTGTTACCTTTTTTTCAACTTTTTACTCTACTAATAATTGTATAAGAAAAAGTGTATTTAGATTTCATTTAGACTAATTTACTAATTACTAGTTACTAATCTTTTACACAGTAATGTGTTGATCTCTTCAGCTCTGTCAGTAATAGGCCTACTGTGGAGAGGCTTACAGGATGCTATGGCTGTTTCAAAGCCGCCCCAAACAATATGAGTGGGCAGAAACATCAGCACAGGGCACAACCTTCCTCAGAGATTAAAGGGGTCATATGATGTTGCTAAAAAGAACATTATTTTGTGTATTTGGTGTAATTAAATGTGTTCATGCGGTTTAAAGTAAAAAAAAACCACATTATTTTCCACATACTGTACATTATTGTTTCTCCTCTATGCCCCGCCTTTTTGA
>NW_015547710.1:326533-330214 GCF_001515605.1 Sinocyclocheilus anshuiensis
AAGGCCAAACAAAGTAGTTTCGCTTTCACAACGAAACACAGCGTCACACATGGCGGCCTTGAGTGAGCGGAGGCCTGCGGGCTAGAGTGAGCGGAGGCCAGAGGGCTAGAGTGAGCGGCGGCCGGCGGATTCGACGAAGGAGTGGCCGGCGGGCTTGCGGCATCCACGTGTGACGACCCCGGGCTGGACTCTGCTTCATCCACTGTGAAAGCCAATCGGGCGATCCACAGCGCGAAGTTTATGTATTTCCTCAACGACCAGCACGGATCAGCTCCAGGCATGACGAAGCGGATATCGTCCCCTTTTGGAAGGCCAAACAAAGTAGTTTCGCTTTCACAACGAAACACACAGCGCCTTCACGACATGGCGGCTGCAACAATACTACAGCGAGAATAAAAGTTACGCCGCCTTTCTTTGCGTGGACATTTGGGCGGCGTGTTAGAACAAGCCGTTTTAGGTAGGCGTGGTTGACTTAACTTTTATAAAGAATATCTCTTTGGATTTGAGACTTTAGTCTTTGCAACTTTACAGATCTTCTTTATGCACCAAGAGCTTGTAACACTTCAAAGAGAAAGGAAAAATTGAAATCGCATCATATGACCCCTTTAAGGGAAAAGGGATTACTGACTACCTTCTTAGCCTTTACTACAGATAGATTTCAATACTGAATATTATATGATGGGTTCAGGCAACAGATTTTTATTTAGCCTATTTCACAGAGCTTAGAATAGGTATTACTTAGCAATTTGTAAAAATTTGCCTTGTATTAGCAGGGGATCTTGCACTGATATACTAATGTAGATGGTGTCTCCCCCTTGTGGTGGTAGGTGATTTTTTTTGTATATGATTTGTAATATATGTAATATAGCCCATGTGTCTGTGTACACTTGTAAATGTATGTGTGTGTGGTAGAGAACAAAAAAGTGATGTGAACTATTGTAATGGAGTGAGTGAGTGAAACAGAAAACAATAGAAATAGATCTAATAGTTCGTCATGCTGAGTGTTTGAGCTAAAATCCCCTTATCTGTGGATTTGTGATGTGACAACAGCTTTTGGAAAATGGCTTGAGAAGAACCTGAAATCTTCTTTTTTTACTAGGGCCCAAGATTCTTGTTCATGTGAATAATCCGTTTCATGGTGTGCAAGGATGTTTTACTCTCAAATCAACATTTCTCTTTCTCTTGTAGGTGATTTTGACAGAGATGAACTCAAATGGGTTCCAGCGCTCTTTCTCTGATGAAGATGATATGACGAGTATCTCAGAGAGTGATGTCATCTACACCTTCCAGGCTCCACCCCTCTTCACAAGAGGAGGCTCCATGCGATTCTCAGGTAACCGTAGGGAAATAAGGAAATGCTTCAGGTTCCTAGCAACTTTAGCTAGCTAACTGGATATTGACAGTTAGATTTGCTGTAAGTGATTTCAGATGTTTGCTAACTTCGGTCTAGTCTCACAAGTCCACACATTTTACTTTTCGTGGCAATTTATTCTGGCCAAGAACTGTCCACTTCTCAGACAGAAGGAAACCACCTTATGTTTCATGTGTTATTTAGAGGTGGGGCTATCCTTCTTAACACAAATTTCATTCAAACTGATCAAAAATCTGACTCTTGATCTTAATCTCAGAAGTTACATAAAGTCAGCCAATCAAGATTGGAGTATTTTTTGTTGCGTCACTGACAGGCAGGAAGTACCATTTTCCAGAAAAAATGTTGCACCTGAATATATAAGTCACACAGTGTTGTTAGGGAAAAAAAACATATATAAGTCGTATTTTATAGTTATATCCAGAAATAATGTAAGATACCAGTAAATGAACATTATAAACAATACAAACATTTTAGTTCCTCTCGCTCCACAAAAAATCCTTCTATTGAACACTATTCAGAACAGAACAAGAACAAATAACAGAAGTATAAAATAAACATATTAGTATTCATTATAAACAATATTTATTAAACACCAAGTGCTTTACCACAAATTCATCAGAATAAAGCACCATCATCACACTCAGTGATTCCACATTTCCACTGCATTTCAGTTTTTCTTCAATACTGTACAACAATCAGTTTAAACTGAGCTATGCAGCTTTTTCTGTTTCATTGACTGCATTTTAGTGTTATGATGAGTGGGCTGTAATGTCGATTAGCAAAAGATTTTTTGTTCCATGTTTTACGTGCTTGACGTTAACAGCATGTTCCAGATGATTAAAAAGAAATATAACTTATAATCCAGAAAATACAGTATTTCTTGACACTTTTTAGCTGTTTACCGAGCCTAGGGCTATTACAGACAGATGTGATTTCTTTGGACACCTGTTTTAGTGTTATCTGTCAGGGACATTGCATGTGTGGTATTTCAAAAAATATTTGCTTAAGTTAATTTTAAGAAAAATGCAGGCATAAAAGTCAATGTAATGTAGCATTATAGAGAGATATTTACACAGGAATATTTCAAGTGCCCAGTGACTTCTCAGTCCAGTGATGTATTTAAGTGATAGAATGCAGCATGTCTTCTTCCCTATAAATGAGCTTACATTTTTCCCCCCAAGCTATGCTCTTGCGTTGTATATTTTAAGTTCACTGAGAGTTCTAAAATGATAAAACTTTCAACTTGAAGATTAAGACGCTCTGTTGAATTACAGATAAAACTGTTTACAAGTCTTCAGATAGTGGGGTTGTTTATTATGGCTGTCAGGTGGATTATTGAAGATTGATAACAATGCAAATTATGCTTATAGAAGTGTCAAGAATGGAGGTTGTCAAAAATGGAGGACGGAAAAAATTGACTCTCAACATGGCTGCTTCCAATAAGGGGCAACTTGTAGAATAAAACAAAACATCCCTTGTGAAAAATAAGCACACTTAGCATACATTTAAAAACAGTAGTTATTACAGAAATAATATACTTTAAAAGAAAATACTTAAATGCAAACCGAATGTAATATTTTAAACACTTAATTGCGTGTTAATTGCAATGAAATGTATCGTACATGGAAAATATTGTAGTATTAATTTATATCAAAGGTGCTGTATGTAATTTTTCACAAAAACACCATAATACATATTCACATGCGTGTTCACATTTTTGCAGTGGTGGAAAGAGTACTGAAAATTTGTACTTAAGTATAAGTACTGTTACATTGCTGAAATAATACTCAATTACAAGTAAAAGTACTGGTGTCAAAACAGTACTTAAGTAAAAGTACAAAGTACTCCTCTCAAAAACTACTCAGAGTACTAGTTACTAGTTACTTTTTAGCCGGCGATATTTAATGAATTACCAAAAAATATTCATATTAAAGATCTATGTGGATAAAGATTCACGGTTGGATAGTGGTTAAGAATATCTGCTTGTTACAACTGACATCATGCTTCATCGCTTATGGGTCCTAACGCTCTGCCAGATGCCCCCCCAAAAAAAACAACAAACTGTGCATATACGCACTCACGATGTCATGTAATACTGAAAAATTATAACCCTAACCTTTATCTCCATACTGAAATCCCGGATGGCCTGACAGTGATTCAACTAAAATATAAGTGTCTGAGACACTGTGAGCACAGAGACTGTAGTATGCACAGCAAATTTTTAAATGCTTACCTTAAATATGTAATATTAATTAAATAGTGCTCATAAATGGCTGTTGAGATAGTATTCTCAAGTGAAATAAGTAGAG
>NW_015547710.1:330403-351798 GCF_001515605.1 Sinocyclocheilus anshuiensis
ATTTGTACTTTAAAAGCACGGAGAGATCGCGATTGCACACAGTCTGCGCACAAGCAATATCGGAGTGAGAGGACAGGCTGTTCATTTGTATAAGTTAGGCCAATTTGAGAGCCCGCATCCAGTTTTCTGCGATTACATGACTGTGTTCTCATGTTACAATAAAGCGCTCTCGCCACATTTGTCTGCTGCAGCGGCGGCTTTTCCCGGTTCAGATATCAGGGCTTCTATTGCTCCATTTACGATCGGATATCTTTATTGGCTACTGAAGTGTCGTGTAGCGTTTGAACCAATCAGACACACCATTTTTCATTTGATTTAACAAATCAGTTATTCATTAGATTAACAAACGTTCACAGACCCCTCACCCAATAAACATACTGGGTGCCAAGTTGTCTGTGAACAGGGCCCAGGACTGTAGAACTGTACAGTAAGAAAGTTATTTACCTTAATCAGGAAATTAACGTTCTTAGAATTGACAGACAGTTGACCCTGAGAGGTCAAGTAAATATCTACAGCGGATCTAAATATTTATAATTAATTATAACTAGTTATGATTAATTATTCATATTTCCCCATGAGCTGATTCGCTACAGCCGTCAAAGGTTTAATATCAATTCAAATTGTGGGCGTACTCAGTAACGAACTATGATTTAAAAGTAACGAAGTAGATTCTTTTGCTTAATTTGTACTTAAGTACAAGTAAAAGTACAGCTTTAAAAATATACTCAAAAAAGTACAAGTACCCGAAAAAACTACTTAATTACAGTAACGTGAGTAGTTGTAATTCGTTACCTCCACCACTGCATTTTTGTTTCTCAGAAAAACAATGCTACATCCAGTTATTCTACTTTGAAAAAGTGCATTCCGTGTCAGAAAGTCTTTTTTTTTTGGTCTGTGGGATTCCGCCCACTTGCAGTTTACCCAATAATATTTTGACAGCATGGGTTGCAAGTTTGCAGAAAACACAGCATACTGCAGCCATGGAAGTGAGCAAACTAACTGGGTCGCAGATTCTACCCAATCTAAAAAGCCTCAGTATCCACCTAAAAAGCTCTATGACCACAAGCATACTAAAACTCTTGATAAATCAACTCATCAGTTTACAGTGTAAGGTTCGTCGCCCTCCAATGTCAATTGCGCTTGTTTGTGTTGCATGCCATCAATCTGACAACCTGTGTGAATATTCAGTCTGAGGAGGAGGGGACGGGAGAAACAATATCTTGAATTTAGACAGCAGTATATTTCAATCACACTGTCATTATTATAGACTGCACCTTTAAATGCAGTTAGCTGAACTTTAGAGTTAATTTGTATATTGGTATATTGCACATTTGTAATGATTATGTTGCTATTTAGTACATTTAAAAGTCCTCCTGTAGTCAATAATTTTATGATCTTTGATCATATTTAAACATTTTTTCATATTTAAAAATAATTTATTGATGTCTTAAAATGGCTTAAATGTATCTCTACACCCTTAGCTCATTGAGTATACGCAGATTTGTGAATATGCAAATTAGTCTACGCCTCCACTCAATGGCACCAACGCAGCCCTGCACTACTTTCACTCAGTTGGCAAAAGTAAATGCTATAGTAGACTGCAGTAGACTGACCGGCTATTGCTTTCAAGAAATGCTATGTCTTTGATTGGCTATATTACTCAACCCTGCAAAAACATGTTGTAAATAGAAACCGTTGACCAGATATGAAAAGGCCTGGCCCACATGTTGACAGGATTGGTTAAATATGTGTGATGTTGGAGGGGCCATTTCAAACTGCGTTTTTGAGACTGATTTTGGTACACCACCTTTTTAAGGAGAATATTCTCTGCAGTGGTGTTGACTGATTCATTTGCACATGGTTTGTCTTTAAGCAAATACAGAATCAACAGATAGACATGTAAACAACAGTAAAAACTTGATTTTCACCACAGGAACTTTAAATGTAACACACACTTGAATAACACAGTTCAGTTAAAATTATAATCAAGTAGTCTACTTTACATATGCTTTATTATGCTAGCCAACACATCAAAAAAGTGAACTGACAAAAGATTATTAAAACACACACTACCTGTCAAAAGTTAATAATTGGAATAAATAAGATTTTAATGTTTTTAAAAGAAGCCTTATGTTCACCAAGGCTGCATTTATTTAATCAATAATACAAACAGGAAGGTTTTAAAATATTAATAATTATTAACTATTTTAAATATTAACAATTTAAAATAGCTGTTTTCTATTTAAATAAATATTAAAAGGTACACATTATACGGTTATACAACTCCATTTACTCAACTCAGTGTCACATGATCCTTCAAAAATAATTCTGATATGCTGATTTGCTGCCAAGAAACGTTGTTTCATATTATTAATGTTAAAAGCATGTGACGGTACATGTACAGCAAATTAATTCACATGTGAGGTTGTTTACCTTATTATACAGGGGTCGCATGGTTCTTTCAAAACACTTTACTTGCACAGCTGCTCATCTGACTGTCAGCAGTTGGCTAATGACTGTATTTAAACACTTAGCATATTATCCATCTTAATTACATTGCTGATCATACTTATGCAGTCATTGTTAGGTAGCATCACGATAACATTGTTAATGACTCCTCACATAATGAAATATCATGTGCAGCATACGTTTTAAATGTGGTTATAACTGAAAATACTGAAGTAGAAGTGTAAAGACAGGCTCATATTCTGTATGCTTATATACTCAAAATGCTGCCTTCCTTCTCTCTGATTTGGCCTTTTCTACTGCAGTGATTTTTTTTCCCCCCTTGGACAATTTCTAATCAGATGAGACTGTGTTTGGATGTCTGCCAAGGTGTTGTTATTGAAAAATGAACTTGTGCTTGTGTTACATTTAGAAATTGATATTCCATCTGATGAAAAATAACAACACTGGAATTACTGCAAAGAAAGACAAATGGATTGGTAATTATAGTGTCCGCCCTTGTTCTTATCTGTATGCGGTGTTCTTTCATCCAAATAAACTTCATTGTGGTGTAATCCTCTACTACAAACATGATAACGAATGGATCTTTGTGTAAGTTCAATTGAAGTGAATTCTTTTAAATGTATTTGAAGTTTTAAGAGGTTTTAGAGCTGGACCTTCAATGACCAAGCCCATGGTTACAAGGAAAAATGCCATAAAATAGTGTTAGCAAGTAACCTTGGGCAGAACCAAGGATCAAAGGATAATCCGTCTTCCTCTATTTGGCTTGACTGGAGGCCATCTTGAAATAAGTAGTCATTTGTGTTGATGTATTGAGGCATGTAAACAGCACTTTCCTGACCAACTCTCTTTCGAGAACATTTGGTCTGATCCTATTGAAACAGATTATTGTTATTAGGAAATTTCACTTTTAATTTGCACTTATTATTTCACTTCTGAATGATTTAAATCTATGGATTATTCCATGTTGCTTTATTTTCCAATTGTCACAGGCTCCAGTGAATTGTAGTTACCTTAGATGGTAATTATAGCTTGTCTATATCAGGAAACAAGTGCTGCCCAGTTCTGTCTTGGGCCTCATTTCTTTTTACAATGTGCAGTATATTAAGAGTGTTCATCTAGCTGTGAAAAACTTTAAATTGCATTATAAATAACTTTTTGCTGACTTTGCTTGAAGGCATGTTTTATAGGCATATAGCTACTACTGCAGCGAAAGCTTCAGAGACAGTTTGTCATAGACTCTCTGCCTCATTACAAGTGACAGTTACCGATCGGCACTAAAATGTGAGTTGGTGTCTTCTGTCACTCTGCAATTATGTCACAGCTTATAAAGCACTATTTTAAAATGGCTGTATTTTTAACGGCACATTTTTATAAGAACATGTTGAACCTCCCTCTCAGATTCAAGATATATTACAAATTGGGATATTGTATGTATAATTAGCAATGTTATGTGATGTAATACCCCTAAAGTAAAAGTATTAAGTAGTCATTTAGCATATGCAAAGAGTAAAACTGCTGTGATTGAGGTACTTTATTAAGAATCTGTTGGATCTTCCTTTGGCCTTACAATAAAACAATGGCAGAACAGATGTTGTTCCTGTAGTTCAAAGAGCAGAGCATGTTTATAGCCAACACCAAGGTCATGGGTTTGATTCCCAGGGAATGCTTGCACTGAAAACATTTAAACCTTGAATGCAATGTAAGTTGCTTTGGAATAAAGCATGGCAAATGCAGGCCAGGTGTTAGTTTCAATGCAATGCATAAAATAAATAAATAAAAATAATATCTCTTTTTTTTAACAGTGTTGTTATTATTGGTTCTAATTTTTCTGTTCAATATTTATATCTATTTACAGTGTCATGGAGATGTCAGCCTCCTGTTTTAATATCAGATTTAACTGTAATAGAAGTGTTGAGTACAATTTACAATTTAAAAAAAAAAAACTGTCAGCTGTGCTTGCCAGAAATTCACCAGAAACATATTATGTGTCATACGAAGACAAAACGCTGTTAGGGTAACACACATGACAATAAAATAATGCAACAAAATATATTTATACGACATGCAACAAAATAATAGTAATAATGCAACAAAACTGCTTATATAAAATGTAATCATTTATGATATGTCACACAGGGACTTCTTTCCTTTCATTTACTTTTTACTGTCAGTTATACATTAACTCATAGTTTTGCATGCAAAAATTCAAATTTGACAGTACTTTACATATATATGAATTTACATATAATGTGGTGATAATCCATCTACAAGTTTTCAGTGTATATTAAAGTTAACCAGTTAACAGACTTGAAAACTAATACTAGCATATAGTAGCTGAAGTATAAATGAATTAGATGGCCCAGTCTGGGTAGCAGGTACTGTACAATATCTTTGCCCTCTTTTCTAGCACATATACAAAGTGCCCTCCCTTGAGAAGATGTGATTGACAGATGAGGTTAGAGGGTCATCTGTCGCAACAATTCTTAGATCAGCTTACATCTGGATCTCTCTGAAACTTAAGTTGATAGAGGTTTGGTGAGGTCATGTGTAACTGAGCAAAAACACACTTCACTTCTCTGATGGTGTGTAACGCTCTTGTATATTTCCCTGGTATTGTCTGGATTCTCTAGCCCAGACCAGTGAAGAATTCATTCTGCATGGGCTGCTTTTTTACTGCCACTTTAATAAATTACTAATATCTAATGTTGCTATTACAGTCGTCATCTTCCTCAGAGATTTTCTGTCATCATGTATCTACTCTGGTGTGGTGGAATTAAAATAATAGTTAAATACAAGTTAAGCTTGTAAGCAAGCCAAAATGAATCAGCATTATGTCACAAGTGCTGTATGAGTTACTTGACTTGTATTGAGCCAGAAATGTTCCTTTAAAGCCAGAGTGGAACACATGACTCTCATACAATGTAATGTTAAATCTTTTCTCTTTGAAGTATTGTATCATGCGAGTTGTGGTACAAATTAAAAATGTTTTGATTGAAGTTTATTACCTTATTAAAAGTCCCATAGCTTTAAGTATTTTAATGCTTTGTTATATTCTTGAAAAATGTTAGCATATCATCGCCCAGTGAAATGTTCAAAGATGGATACTTCCTTTGCCTGCATAAGTATATTCACGTAAAGCAATATTATCCTATAGCAAAGCTTGGCTGTGTGATTGTTTATGTCATCACAAAATGTGAACCTAACTATTGCAATGCTGTATATATAAAGTTGGATATATATATATATATATCTAGCTGTCACGGAATGCCAGGAGAAAACAAGGATAGATCCAAGTGCAGTTTATTAAAGTATAAAATAAACAGAACAGAAACGTGGCAAAAGGTAATCCAAAGCACAGGGAACAGATAACACGATGTAACCTTAACAACATCAAACACAAACATCAGATATCCAATACTGTAGCAAAGACAGACAGAGTGAGCATGGTATATGTAGTGATGGGATGATGAGTAAATGACTAACAGGTGATATGTTCAGAACAGAACAACAGGCAAGGGACTATGGGAAATGGAGTTCAACACATGTAACAGAAACGGGAGAGCGCCCTCAAGTGGCCAGTCCAGGGCACCACAACCATACACTGTGACATTACCCCCCCTCTACGGAGTGGATACCAGACGCTCCACCAGAAAACATAAAAGTTCAGGAGGGAGGTGGAACTGAGGCGGACCAGGTCAAGGTGGGGCCGGCAGGACGAACCAGCAGGGCCCCAACCATACAGAAACCCCAGCAGATAGCCAGGACGGAGCTGGAGGAGTGAGCCAGTGAGGCTCCTGCCAAACCAGAACCCAGGCGGGCAACCAGACCGGAGCCGGAATCCTGTCAGGCAACACTGGTGGGACAGAAAACTGAAAACAAGAGCAGAGAGAGTTTAGTACCAGCCTCAACGGCTGCAACAGGACAGACAGATTGCTCCGCAATGGTCTCCTTGGCCATGACCGGGCAGAGCAAGTGTTCCACAATGAACTCGGAGGGCTCACAGACTGGAATGAGTTCATAAATGGGCTCTGAAAGCTCCTGGACTAGAACAGCTTAAGTGCAGCCTCATTATAATTCAGCCCCACCGCCAATGTCGAAAAGGTCTGGGCAAAACCACCAACTTCCATTCCTTGCTGCCTCCGAGCCATAAGAGTCCGGTATCGAGCCATTCGCTCCTTCCCTGTGGCAGGAGGGCAAATCCAAAACTAGCTTTATCCGAATACATACAGTACACTCAAATAAAGCGACATACAGTATACTTAGCATATATAAAATTATTGATTTCTAATATCGTTGCAAAAAGGAAAACTATATTATCACACAGCTCTAATCTGCTAAATGCAACATGAAGATTAAGATATTAAGATATATGTAAAGCTGCTTTGAAACAATGCGTGTTGTAAAAAAAAGTTACAAAAATAAATTTGACTTGACTTGAGGTTTTAAAAGAAATTAGTGTTATAAATGCATTCATTCATTCATTTACGTACCTAACCTCATAATGTATAATCAAAATACCATAACTGAACCTTCTGGTGGACTGGTGGACGCCTCTGCAAACTTGTTCATCTACCTCCATTAGAATCAAGTCCCCATCAAGTGGACTTGGATGCACATCACAAGAATAAAAAAAAGGTCTGTCATGACTCGCTACTTCTTTTTCTTTAACTTTAAAATAAAACTGAACACAAGAATTCTGTCCATATTCAAAAGAACTGCATTGTTCTACAAAGGCATTCAAGCTGTGGGCTGGTCTTAGTGTTTGTGTTTGTGTTTGTGTTTGTGTTTGTAAAAGTGTGAAATGTTTGTGTGTGTGTGTCAGTGAGGGCCAAGTTTAATTAAGGCTCTCACAAGCTCACAGTTCCCCCTATTCAATCTGCTCCAGCTGGCCCTCAAATGAGACTCTGACGACTGAGGCCTGCTGTGAGTGTGTGATAGAGAGTGAGAGAGAAACCACTTCCATCCTGCCATGAAAGGAAGATACATAAGCACTTGAAACATGATATTTCATTGGATTGCTTTTGCAAGTTACCACCCGAATAGGGATATAGGAATTGTATTTGCAATTTTTCTTTCAAATTGAATTTACACCAAACGTTTGCCATAAAATAAACATTGGTCCTCCGATTTAAAAATGATCAGACACATTAAAAAAAATTAAAAAAAATCACTACACATTAAAAACACATTAACATTCAAAGTAAACTGTCATTTTAAATTGTCATGATGTGGAAAAAGTAACATAAGAGAAAGTGACATCAATAGAGTTTGTTGAAGTTCAAAAGTTTTTCATGCTTATGATTGTGTATGACGTCCTGCATTGTTGGTTTTTAATCACACTGTGGGATCAAACATCCACTTCTGATTGAAGTGAAAGATCATAGCATGCCAGCAGTCACAAAGGAAACCAAAGGGAAGTTGGAATGATGCAGAAGTAAAATGTGAAATGATAGTCAACATGTTCCAAATACTACTTAGTGTCTACACATCCTGATACACTAGATACAACATATAGAAAACACGATTGATCTTCTGAAGTTAGAGAGCACTGTGTACTATAAGTCACAATTTTCCCTCCACTTTCCATTCAAACCACTTAGGGAAACTAAGCTGCAAAAATGGGTCATTCAGAAATCATATGCTGAAATCACCAAGAGCATATTAACATGTGACCACCTACGTTTACATATTCATTGTCAGTTTCAGAACATTGTTAGGCATGATGTAGAGTGGAGTACATATAAAAATGCAAAAATAAAAATGTAAATGCTACAGAATTGTACTTACTGCAAATGTATGAAACATAAATGACCTTCCTTTTTATCTTATCAAGTTTTTAAGACTAGAAAAACTATGTATAAAATTCTAGTTACTTATAATTATATACTGCTATTTTAAAACACGGAGTATTTAATAACATGCTTATTTCTTTTTATCCACTGTAGGGTTCCATCACTCCCTCCCTTCCTCGCCATACACTGCAGAGCCTGAAGGTCACAGGTTACCACCCTCAGGGACGTTATCGTCAGAATTCTTGAATCAGGGTGGTTCTTCAAAGATCCTCCTGTTAATCTGCAATGTTGCTGGGTCTGGCCAACAAGCTACAAGGTAACCAAAGCACTACATTTTAAACAAATGTTACAGGCTAAGTCAGTGTTTCCTAACCTTTTTGCCAACTGAACACCAAATAGTTTACAAGAGATTTCGAGAAAACTTTCTAACCCATTCAGTGGACCCTTTGATGGACAGTAAGCCAGAGCAGTGTATTCTTTACATGTTGTTTAAAATTCAGTGGTAAGTTACTTTTTAAGCCTGGCCTACGATATTGTGTTATGGACCATGTTAATTTATTTTACGATGCTTACATTGCAAAAATTACGCAATTCTCCTTTAAAACACCCTCTCAGTTTGAAAATTTAAACCAGCTCTTTTAACTTTTGCGGCAAACACTGAATCAGTATGATTTAAGCTTCTGTCCCAACTTTATGTGCGGAGACAATTGTAAGGCAATTAAAACAATAGTATTATACTACTGATAAACATTCATATACTTGTGCCTTTATATTTCACCTTATTTTACTGAAGGTGTAACTGAACTTTAACTTCTTTACTTTACTTAAAGTGAACTTAACATGTCTTATTTTTTAACAAATTATTACTTTTATCAATAAAGGATGCCTGAAATTGATTAAAGATGACCATCTGAAATATTACAAGCAGTACTATTTCAAATTAATACTCTTCTTTTAAACATATTTTTAAATCAAACAATGTGTCAAGGTTTACACAAATGTATTAAGCAGCACAACTCTTTCCGACTGTGAAAATAATCAGAAATTTTTCTTAAGTGCCAAATCAGCATATGATGTGTAATAGATCATGTGACACTGAGGGCTGGAGTATAAAACAGTTATTTTAAATTCTAATAATATTTCACAACTGTACTTTTTACATCAAATAAATGCAGCCTTGGAGAGCGGAAGACTTTTTTTGAAAATTTTGCTGACCCCAAACCTTGAATGGTAGTTCAATATATAATAAAATGAATGATTCAGCTTTATATGTAATATGTGTTATATGTGTAGGGATATATTTAGATTTTGAATTGTTTTACCCATTTAAAAATATACATAATAAATGTATTACGTATTTGCACAAAAAAAGCAGATTGGTGTAATGCTGCAGCATTCAGTCCTTTGCTATATTTACAAGAGACAGTTCAAGATGCACAAAGACATTAATTCATACAAGTCAGATCAGTCAGCTCTGTCAGAATCAATAATCCAAGTAAGTAAACTGCAGAACAGGGATCATCTTGCTTGCTCCACCTACAGCTGCACTGATCGCCTGGACTCTGGGGAGCAGAGCATGTGAGCGAAGCGGAGCGGTGTGACGCTCCGCTACGTGGGGAGTGCTGCATCTGGCACAGTCTTCATCACTAACCTCCAGCTGTCAATCAGAGCTGCACACAGTCTCGCTCCCTCACCCGTGGAAACAGATGACGGGTATTCCCCTGAAACACTTACAGATGTCAAGATGACATTTTAGGGCCTAAAGAAAAGGGAGAGAAAGAGAAAGTGTTTGTGTACTGCACCTTAATGGCAGATGCCTGCAGCCTCTGGCCCACATTTGATATTGGAAGTTGTCTCACGGATTCAACATTTGCAACAAAAGTTAAAAGAGCTGTACCAGGTTTAAATTTTCAATCTGAGAGGGTGTTTTAAAGGAGAATTGTGTAATTTTTGCAATGTTAATTTGATTCTGTCCCAACTTAATGTGCAGAGACAACTTTAAATCCATTCCTAGGTTCAATTCCCTAAAGAGTGTGAGTGCATTGGTTCTATGGCACTTTCAAAACATTGCTCTGTTTGCTTGAGCAGTCTGATGTGTCTACTTCTAATTCAACCGATGTTGTCAGGCAGGTCTACCTGTAATATCTGATTTCTGGGAAACTGTTTTGCAGAGTTCTTGGTAAATCGTATTTATTTGTGTGGTGCAGTAGTCTCGCATAAATAAGAAAAGTGGTAAGTTAACATTGGCAAGTAAATTGTTAAGGACTATGTTACCAAGCATTGAAAATATATACAACGAGAGAGTGTTAAATAAGGCAAATAACCTAGTGAGTGATAAGAGGCATCCCCTTGCCTCTGCTTTTGAATTGTTGCCATCTGGTTGACTGTATTGTCTTCCTCGAAACAGATCCAAACAATTTTTTATCTCTCAAGAAATCATATATATATGATATATATATGAAATATATATATATCTGAAGTCTATAAAAATGTGACTCGACTCAAGTGCCCATCTATATATATATATATATATATATATATATATATATATATATATATATATATATATATATATATATATATATATATATATATATATATATATATATATATATATATATATATATATATATATATATATATATATATATATATGTTATAATTTTTTTAAATAGTTGATAAATGATGACCAGCTGGTCATCCAACTCCTTTATTCATTTATTATATTTATCTGAAATGTATTTTTTTATACCACAATAATAGACTGATGTGAAAATCAGTCAATCAATCAATCAATCAAATTGCACAGCAGTCTGTACCAATGTTTGTACAGAAAACACTGGAAAAATTAAAAATATTTATAGACTGTGGTCAGAATTTCTCCCCGTCCACAATTCACAAACTGTCTAGTTCACTAAATGCTTACTAAATTGTTTCAAGTAAAACTCTGAATATATTTCAAAGACTAGCGAATTCAGTGTTTATTTAATCTACAGAAGTTATGTTTGTATCGACACAGTCAGAAAACTCTGTTCCCTTAAACTGTAAAGTCAATAAATCAGATTAGAGCTTGCCGGATTGAGAAAGTGTATATTTACATATACATGTATTCAAATATGCATCAGATGGTCAGATAATCTTAGATAGATAGATAGATAGATAGATAGATAGATACTGTCACTCATTCTCTTTTTCTCTCCAGGTTTGGGCCTCCAATCCTGATGAGAGTAGAAAGGACTCTGTCTTGGGATCATCTACAACAGAGTGTCTGCAATAAGCTTTACTTATTTCAGAAAAATACAATCATAAAGGTGAGTGTGAGCTGAACATAAATTACTACTCTCAGGTTTTGGTGTTAGCCGCATATGCTGTGGTTAGAGTTAAAGTAATTATAGGATACCAAATCTCTATATTATGACAGAAGCCCCTCGGTAATTATGAGACCTCTCTCCCTGCAAGCTTAAATATGCACATGGGAGAAGGATAATCATAGAGACTAATGAGTTGAACAGGCGATGGAGAGATAAAGAGAAAGAGAGACGGTCATGAGTATAGATTCTTTTTCACTCTTATTAAATACACACCTGTTGGAGTTACTGACTGAATATGAAAGTGAATATGAAAAAGAGAGACTAGTTTAGCTTTAAAGTTTGCAAAGTCAGGGAATCATCTTGAGTTAAAATCTAAAATACATTTTAACCACTTCATCAAATTAACTAATGCATTAAATGCCACTTTGAACAGTAAGTCTTTAAAACTGGATGTCACTGTGTTGTAACACCGGTCCTGTTCACTGACTCAGTTTTTTCTATGCTAATTCTCACAACTTATTTTTACTTACAATATTAAACCTGATAGATTGTATAGGAGCCTTGCACTGCACAGCAAACTAAATGTGTTAGAACGTATTTCAGAAAATTAATGAGAAAGAAAGACACGAGATCTTACAATGTCTCCTAATTGATTCAGTACAACAGATTGGCCAGTACTGCAGAGAGCAGAGTTGTATTGTTGTAATGTCTTCACACCGTAATAAATTAAAGTACCAATATAAACTCACCTTCTCAAACAAAAGTCAGCTGCCGTTTTCATCTGTTCATTGTTTCCCATTAAATCTTTAATTTATCACTCTGTACGCTTGAGTACAGCTCCATTTTGCTCTATTTCTGCTTTAAATTGCATCTTTAGAGCCTGATGTTCCTCTGTTCCTCAGTTCCACTATAACTCATGCTGCTGTCATTCCCAGAGAAAGAATGAAACAAATGCCTTTTCAAAACTCTTAATGCAATAAATTTGTTAATGCAAAGAATGTGATATTATCAGGAAACTGTTTACATTATTTTCAGTGGTGCTAGAATGTTTATGAATCAAGATTTTGAAATGTTGTCACTCATGCATTGACAACATTTTCCAGGAAGTATATATGTTTATTATCATATAATTAAAAATAATGGGGTAAAAATTGTGTTTAGCAGTCCCTAGTCTATTCAAACATAAACCTGGAGGTTAAAGGGTTAGTTCACCCAAAAATCATAATTCTGTCATTTAGTTATTCTCATGTTGCTCCAAATCCGTAAGACTTTAGTTAATCTTTGAAACACAAATGAAGTTACTTTTCATGAAACCTGAGAGGTTTCTGTCCCTCCATTGAAAGTGCATTCCACCGAAAGCTGATTAAGAGATCATAAAAGTTATACATATGAACCAAGCTGTTCAATTAGTCTTCTGAAGAGGCTTGATTGTCTTATATGGCAAGCATATTTAATTCAGGCTCTTATTCACATATAAACATTGATCAACACATAAATATTTCTTGGTCATAGACATTTCTGAGGACTTCCAGAAAATCATTGTTGATGCACCCCAGGCTGGAAAAGGTTCAATCAGATTACAGTACATATTACAGATTACAAGTGAAAGAATCTCAGCTACAATGTTACTTTACTTTTGAGTGGTTGTCTAACAAAAATCACTCCAGGAGCAAGACAAGTAATACTCAAGGAAGGGCCCGAGGGTAACACCTATAGGATCCCCAGGCCTCTTTTACATTGTCTGAGATTAGTGTTTATAATCCGTCACCATCAAGCAAACACTGAACAGGAATGGTATGCATGTCAGCACAGCAATGAGCAGTGCTGGGTAATAACTGATTACATGTAATCTGGATTACGTAATTAGATTACATTTTCAAATGCTCATAATCAGATTACAGTTACTTTTTTATGGATTACATGATTACATATTATTCACACAATGGCATTAAATTATTCATAATTTATTGATTCTCCCTAATTCTAATTTTTTCCACTTTTAAATGTTAATTTCTAAAAATGCTACTGACTGTGTGTCATACCATTCAGCTTTGATTACATTCCCAAAAACAGAAAGAAATATTTCAAGGAATATATTTTCTTTCCCTTTGCTTTTTTTTTTATATCAATATGGTATGTTTAATGGAAAGTTTAAAACATGTTTGATAAAAAGTAATCTAAAAGTAATCTAAAAAGTATTTAGAATACATTACCTAAAATGAGTAACCTAGATGTAATCTTCGTGTAAAATGTAATCTGTAATCATGGTCTACAAGTAATCTACGAGGAAGCCACTGCTCTCCAAGAATATTGCTACTCATCTAAAGTTTGCCAAGGACCACGTGGGTGAGCCAGAAGGCTATTTATTGGAAGAATGTCTTGTGGACAGATGAGGCCTAAAAATAGACATTGGTTTAAATGAGAAGCATTACATTTGGGGGAAACCAAAACAGTGCATTCAATAATATGAGCCTCATCCCAAATGTAAAGCATGGTGGTGGCATTATTATTATTTGGAGCTGATTTGCTGCCTCTGTACTAGGCTTGGCATCATTGATGGAACAATGACCCCGTGTTTTCTACAGGGTTTTTCAGTCCTTGAACTGAAGCTCAACAGAAAGTGGGTCCTGCAAAAAGACAACGACCTTAACACACAAATAGGTCTGATCCCCAGTCACAGAAAACATTTGATTGCCATTATTGTCTCTCGAGTTGGTCAAACCAGATTCTGAAGGCAAAGGTTCACTCTTAAATCAACATTATCAGAAGATCTGATCTATACAAACTACTGTTCAAAAGTTTGGGTTAGTAAGATTTTTTGTTTGCGTGTTTTTCAAAGAAAAAAATAAGAAATAATTGCACAAAGACTGTAATTATTTGATCAAAAATACAGTTAAACAGTAATATTGCAATATATTCTTTCAAAAACAAATGTTTTGTATTTTAATGTTTTTATGTGATGGCAAAGCTGAATTTTCAGCAGCCATTACTTCAGTCAGTGTCGCATGATAATTCAGAAATCTTTCTAAAATGCTGATTTAGTGCTCAAGTAACATTTCTTATTATTGTCAATCTTGAAAACAGTTGTACTGCTTCATATGTCTGTTCATGATCCTTTGAAGTGGTATTTTTGTAACAATGTAAAAGTGTTTACTGTCACTTTTGATTAATTTAATGCATTCTTGCTGAATAAAGGTATTACATTAAAGAAAAAAAAAAACTTACTGACCCTAAACTTTTAAACAGTAATGTTGATCAAATTTATCCAGAAAAGCAGATTTTAAGGGTTCACAAACTTTCTAGAACCACTGTACACTCCCTTATGTCATTCCAAACCTGAATAATGTTATTTTTATGGAACACAGTTAAGAGTTTTTGAAGAATCTTCATGCAGTTCTTATTCATATAAGGACTTTTAGTTAAATGAAGCTACAGGTGGGGTGAATCAATCATTTGGTGTTACATTTTTGATGAGTAGTTTTATTTTTCCTTCTACAGACTACTCAACTGTTTAGGATTTGTGTGGTGGGTGGGTCGGCTTCCTGCAGTTACCTGTCTCCCCACGACAGCAGACCTCTGTGCCACCCAACCGTGGACAGGTGAGCCCACATAACCCAGCCGAAAAAAACAAAGCACTAAATATACACTTCTGTTCGAAGGTGTGGGAGCGGTACAATTATTTAAAGGGTTAGTTCACCCAAAAATGGGTTTTACTCACCCCCAAGCCATTCTAGGTGTGTATGACTTCCTTCTTTCAGACAAATCCAATCTGAGTTATATTACAGTTTTTTACAATCGCTAAGACAATTTTTTCAATTCTCATAACAATTTTCCTAAACTCTTAAAGCACCAACAACACACAATCGGCAAAACAGTTAATTTCATGCTCAAAACCGCACATTGTAATCTGAACTCCAACACTTATTTTCAAAATACAATAATACACTAACACAATACACCTTGTCTACCAAAACACTGCAAACATCTCAAAATCAATAATTATCCCAAAACACTAACACATGTTCTCTTTCAACAGGAACATTTAGTCGATCATAGTACAATGTCATAAAAACACTAACATCAGATGGAATTACTGAAACTGCATTATTTTATGTGTCAGATCTTCCCTTATACAATAGTATATTGTATTGATCATAAATTGTGTTTTGCAGTTTTTTTTTAAGCCTCTCTACATTTTTGTTTTGTTGGGTTTGGTAAATGGACATCATTCTCGAATGGGTGTCAAACCAGTCTGTGACTGCACGGAAATGGTGTTCCATGTGATCACATTGTTCCATGTGATCACATACTATTGGCAAGTGGTTTCCCACCCATCACCTTTCTACCTCTGGCACCAGTCTTTCATGCAGGTTTTCTAAAATCTCACATTTATGCAGGAGTTCACTTTTCCAGAGAAGATCAGCGCAAAGAGGTCCTCTTTTACTGTATACCGTATGATCATGCGATTGAAAGAACCTCAACACCTGAGTGTGCTTCCTAGATGGGAATCAGCTGTAACTTATATATTTGCAAAACTTCAATCAGCTGTTTCTCATTAGTGAATAAAAAACGGGATATATTTGAGTTTCAATTCACAATATGAACAGCTGTTTACTTTGACTTTAGCCTATAAGTTAGGTTTAGAACATGATGTTATCTGTTCTGACATACAGAGTGAAAGCATTTGTAAATATGGCAGTAAAAAGCCATTGTTTTGGTCTTGGTTGAGCTTCTTTGTAAAAGAAGTTCTAGCATTTTAAATTTGTGTTAACTATATGCATTTTGTGTCAAAGCAACAAGAAATGTGTTAATTGTATTGCCTACACCAGTGGTTCTCAAACTTTTTCAGCAGAAGGCCCCCTTGTGTAGGGTGAATCCTTTTGTGGCCCCCCCCCCCCCCAAAAAAAACACAAAATCGCATTTCTTAAAAACTGTTTTGGATTAATGGGGTGGATACTTCTGAATCAAGACATATTTGAACAACAGTTAAACGGATTGTTCCTAATTGGATGCACCACTTTTACTTCATATCACATTAATATAAATTAAAGCCAATGAAAATCAGTTAAAAGTATATTAATTTTAATAAATGTAATATTAATCATCAATACAACCTAATGAATATTCCAATTCATTAGTATATACTGATGATTTATTTCATATTGATGACTTACATTTTAAACTATATTAACACTAGAACCGCCAGAGGTCGCTGTATACCTAAAAGCGCCAGCGGGTAGATTTTACCCACGCACATGGCAACTGTATTTATATGGCTAAAGAACATATTATTTCACTGTATTATGCTACTGTCTTCACAAAGAAGTGTCTAGAGCAGTGGTTCTCAAACTTTTTCAGCAGAAGGCCCCCTTGTGTAGGGTGAATCCTTTTGTGGCCGCCCCAAAAAAAAACTCATGCCGTAAAACATCCCCAAACTTACAATTTACTTAAAAAATTTTAGATTGTACCAAAAACAAATGAATTTGTACAATGCCGGAACATTAAATGATGTTTGTAGCCTTATTTCTGTATACTTTGTAAAAAAAAAAAAGTGCATTAAACTACATTTTGATGTAGTAAAATGACAGTGGCTCAACAGTTTGGTTTGCAATTTGAACAGCAATCTGATTTTTTTCAACAATCTTTTTTTCTGCAAGAAACAAAAAAATGTCTACTCTTAAAAAGAAATAGTTTTACAATATAAAATAAATATACAATATTATACAAGTTTTACAATATAAATGATATCATGCAATGCAGACACATCAATTTAGTAACCACTGTACAAGTACACACAACCTGCCTTAGTGGGAAGGGTGAGACTGTCTTTCTTTGCAGAGCATATCAATTCTGGGTGTTATTGGGGACAGGCAAACTCTCAAGTCATCTTCCACATTAAGCCGTGCCGTGTATTTTGTCTTTATTGCCATCATGGCTAAGAAAGATGTCTCACAAAGATATGTTGTTGGGAAAGGCAGCAATATTCTCATGGCCTGAAGAGCAACCTCCTTGTACTCCTTTTCAACTGTGGGCCAAAATTCTGCTGGGCCCTACATATTAAATCTCATCCTGAGAGTGCGATCACTGGATAATTCTAAAAGTTCATCTTCGGCCATTCCGCTGAGGTCACTGGCCATCACTTCACAAGAAAAGGGATCTCGAACCCAGTCATATTTCTCCATGTCAATGTCTGTGAAGTAGTGACTGAAATGTTCATTCAGTGAGGTGAGGTGACTGGTAATGGTGTTGAGCATGAAGTCCACTCCCATGCAGTTTGTATCCAAAAATTCACATAGATTTGGAAACATGTCAGTGATGCCTCTTTGTAGTTTATGTACCATCAGTGCAAACAGACACACATTTTTCCCAACTCAGATGTTCTTCTACCATGAAAGTGTCCAACATTTAGAAAATTTCCTCACCTGTAGTTCTCCCCTCGAATTCTTTTGAAAATAAAAAATCTTCCATAATTTTACTGTCCCATAAATATCATACGTACACTAACAACTGTGCAGCGCTGCTAACGTCAGTGCATTCATCAAGCTGAAGCGCAAACTGCTCACACAATCGTAATCTTTCGGTCAGTTGAGATTTCACATCAAAAGAGATGTCTTTGATCCGTCTGCTTACTGTATCGTTGGACAGCGGTATGGATTTAATCTTGTTCGCGGCCTCCTCCCCAACCATCACTCTGCACATATCCACTGCTGCTGGAAGTATTAATTCCTCCCCGATCGTGTGAGGCTTTTTACATTTGGCTATTCGCAGGGCTGCAAGATACGATGCTTGCTGTGCTTTCTCAGGTATTGTCGTGATGTTAGTCAGTCGTACCTTTTGCTTGATGTATTCTTCTTTCTTTCTCTGGAAAAAATCCTTACTTTTATTCGTATGCTCCGGATGAATTGTTGTGAGATGTCTGTTGAGTTTATATGGTTTCAGCGCTTCGACTGATAAAATCTTCAAGCACAGGGTGCACTGTGGTCTGCCGTCACTATATTCCATAAAGCCATATTTTATATACGAGTCGTCAAATTTACGCAGTTTACTTTTTTTCACGCTAGGCTCTTCTGTATTAACCTTCTCTGCTGAGACACTGCATCCTCTATCTAAAAACGTATCCATTTTAAAGAGTCTTAGCATTTATCAGCGTGTTCATGGCTAACCGTTCTGTGCACTAGTATGTCAACGGAGCGTTTCCATAGTGTGCTGCATATAATTGATATTATTTTATTATCTTTAAATATTTCTATTTTTTAAATACATCATAGTTTACATAGATTGACAATCCTGACTTACATACAGGTAAAATAATTTTTTATAATAATTTCCTAATCTAGATTCTATCGAATCCATGTGTTTTTGTAACTTCTGCATGACTGTCGTATGCAGAAGCGTTCTGGCGGATGATGAAGGACGTATGCGTCGCGCACGCTCCTCTGAGATATGCTAGTCTCACGAGTTTGTTTAAGGAAGCAAAGTTTCCTTACTTTAGCAAAGGAAAACCAGTCTCCTCTTGGCTTATATGGAAATCCTCCGACATTTTTCTTTACAAATACTTGTTTTGTGCTTCTAATTCATGACCGGCGTTTTGTTCTCTCTCCACGTTTGTCACTAATTATGCAACGCCGACGTCCTACGTGATCCGCCGGAACTGCTTCCGCGTATGACAGATAGCGGAAGTGATAGAAAAGTGTTTATTACGTTTGAAATATGGATATTTTTCTTACAAAAACGCATGGCTTCGCTACAGGATGCCTTCATTCACCCCCAGAGCCATGTGAGGCACGTTATATTATAGATGCATGCGCTTTATTTAACGTGTTTTGGACTGTTAAACAGAAACACCCGCCCACTACAATGATACAGCTTAGAAGAGCCAGAACAATTTTTAATATAACTCCAATTGGATTTGTCTGAAAGAAGAAAGTCATATACACCTAGGATGGCTTGAGGGTGAGTAAAACATAGGCTAATTTGAATGTTTTTGAAAGATTCTCTCTACAGTTGCTCTTATTTGATCAACAACACAGTAAAACCATAATATTGTAAAATATTATAATTTAGAAGAAATGTTTTGTATTTTAATATATATTTCAAAATGTAATTTATTCCTGTGATGACAAAGCTGAATTTTACTCCACTCTTCAGTGTCACATGATCCTTCAGAAATCATTCTTATATGCTGGTTTGGTGCTCAAGTAACATTTTGTATTATTATCAAAGTTGGAAACATTTGTGCTGCATAATATTTTGTGGAAACTGTGATTTCAGGATTCTTTGATATATAGAAAGTTCAAAAGAGCAGCATTTATTTAATTTTCAATCCTTGCTAAATGAAAGTGTCAATTTCTTTAAAAAAAAAAAACAAATTTTTAAAAATCATACTGACACCAAACTTCTGAACTGTAGTGTATGTATAGAAATTAATTGATACAGAATGTTTTCTGTACACCCTAAATGCTCTTCAGTGGCACTAAAGTTAATATCTCCAGCTGCTTTAAACTTTTTAATTGGTCTCCAAACACCCACATCACAGTATTTTAACCTAGTTTGCACTAATTGTATCCTCTCCTCTGCATCATGTTTGTGAGGCTCTAGAGAGACAAACCCAACAAGCCAAAGCATGAAGAGCTCATCCTCTCAGTGCTGTAGGTGTAACACACAGTCTCAAAAGCCAATGATCCATTTCTCATTTTAAAGAGCTTAAAACTCAGTTCCACAGTCGTGACGGCAGCCTCGTTCGCTTCTCTGCCTGCTATTCTGGGCTGTTTTCCTCCCTCTGAAGTGAATATAACAGAATTATGACGTTTTTATTTGTGAATGTGTTCTACTTTAAAGTTTAATGTTTTTAAATTAGAGTTCAGTAAAATGGAATGGATCCTTAGAGCAGATTATGTATTAAATCACAAACTATGGAGTCTGTGTCCATGTGTGTGTGTGTGTACCTGGTATTTATCACGTTATGGGGACCAAATGTCCCCACAAGGATATTTTTTAGGTCCCCATGAGGAAACAACCTTATAAATCATACAGAATAAAGTTTTTTGAAAATCTAAAAATGCAGAAAGTTTCCTGTGAGGGGTAGGTTTAGGGTATAGGGTAGAAAGTACAGTTTGGACAGTAGAAAAACCATTACGCCTATGGAATGTCCCCATAAAACATGGAAACACAACGTGTGTGTGCGTGCGTGCGTGTGTGTTTATATTGAAAATAAATATTAATACGATTTTTTTTTCTCTATTAAATGAAACTCATGTGGTGTGACCATGAAAGTCATGGTGCAACCAACACGTATATTCAGTTGGGTAACACTTTATAATAAAATCAAACATTATATAATGCTAAACGGATCATTTGTTAATATATATTAAAATAGCTAGAAATATGAGATAATGTGCTTGTTAATGTTTAATAAACTTATTAAACATTACCTAATTATTAATAGATCATTTTTTATGTAAAATGAATATGCTTACAAATGTCATCAAACTTTCAGTTCATATGATCATGCACTTCTTGAAAATCTACAAATGATTTTAACATATGTTATTCAGTAATTAAAACCTTTTGTTAATGCACAACTTTTGCATTAGGGACAGGTTTGGTGTTATTGGTAGGTCTACGGGTTGGTTAAGGGGTCAACAGTATACAGGGGTCAATTTGATTAATATAAGGGAACACATTCAATATGTTTATATTACATTGTTTTGATAAATGAACAATTGTTTTCGTGGAAAACTGATTTTCTTTTAAGTGACATGACATGTGGCCAAGTATGGTGACCCATACTCGGAATTAGTGCTCTGCATTTATCCCATCCAAA
>NW_015547710.1:351846-354953 GCF_001515605.1 Sinocyclocheilus anshuiensis
TCAGTCGTGGTATTGAAGGTGGAAGAGAGCACTGTACATTCACTCCCCCCACCTACAATCCCTGACGGTACCAAGACTCGAACTCACAACCTTGGGTTATGAGTCCGACTCTCTAACCATTAGGCCACGACTTCCCTTAATATTTTTTATTACATTTTTCCTGTTGACATAGGAATAATATAAGGGTTAAGGCAATAAAACATGTTTTACACCTAAATTAAAATGTGTGTTATGTCTTTAGCAAACATTTAACAAAACTTAAAGGGTTAGTTCACCCAAAAATGAAAATTAGGCTGCGTTTTACTCACCCCCGATGCATCCTAGGTGTATATGACTTTCTTCTTTCAGACGAATCCAGTCGGAGTTATATAAAAAATTGTGTTTGATCTTTCAAGCTCTATCGTTGCACTCAGCGGGTGTTGCATTGCTTCTGTCCAAAAGACGTGAAATAAAGCACGTTTCCATAAAAAAGGTGTCTCACACAGCTCCTGGGGGTGAACAAAGGCCTCTGTAGCGAATCGATGCGTTTTTGTAAGAAAAATATCCATATTCAAAACGTAATAATCACTTTAATCAGGATGCTTTTTATTTCACGTCTTTTGGACAGAAGCAATGCAACACCCGCTGAGTGCAACGATAGAGCTTGAAAGATCAAAGACAATTTTTAATATAACTCCGAATGGATTCGTCTGAAAGAAGAAAGTCATATACACCTAGGATACATCGGGGGTGAGTAAAACGCAGCCTAATTTTCATTTTTGGGTGAACTAATCCTTTAACTAACTACCCTTTACACAAACGTCATTACAGCAGCTAAAAGTCCAATGCCCATAAAGACACTAAATGATTAAACATGTATAAAAATTTACAAATGATGAATAGTTTCCACTTTAGATTGAGTACTGCAAAAACATTAACAAATAATTAATAAATGATTTGTAAAGATGTGTAAATAGGGTGAATTCAGGTCATTTGGGACACTTTTTGCCATTCAGACGACTGCTCATAATGAGTTATGAGTTAATGAATAATATGTTAATGTGAATAGTTTGTGAGGTGCTTAAAATTACTAATTAAGCTAATTTTATGTGAACTGAAGTTTAATGACATTTGTTAGCATTAAAAAGTACATCAACAAATAATTTCTGCAAAATAATTTGTAGATTTTTAAAAAAGTGCATGATCGTATGAATTGAAAGTTTAATAACATTTGTAAGCATTAAAGGTGACATATCATGAAAATCTGACTTTTCCAGGTTTTAAGTGTTATAATCAGGTCCCCGGTGCATCTACCAACCAAGGAAACGTTATTGTGTTTTCGCAAGCGATAATGGTGTATTCGTTCTAATGCCATGGCGAAAGTTTGAGCAAAACCTGCTAACTGTTCTGCCTTTGGCTGCACAGACGAACACAGAACACTGTTCAGAGTCCCAGCCTCAGAGGAGACAACAGATTCTGGGGACACCAGAGACTTATATTACATATTGTAAAAAATGGCATAATATGTCTCCTTTTACTAATGATCCATATATACAGTACCATGGTATTACCATCTGATAGCATCACTATACCAGGATACTAGCACTGTACTTTTTTGTTTGGTGCAGATTTGAGAAAAATGAATGTTGCCGAGGTGTCTGATCACCTCTTCTTACCAGTGCTTCATTTTTGCACTCTCATCCATGTCTGTCACTGTATAAATAAGTTGTTTATTTGTAATTATGATGTTCAGATGATAGCAGAGACATTCCATTTCTCATGTGGTTACCTGCTGTTCTCTGACGCAAGCCGCTGCTCTTGTGTTCTGAAAGCCAGCAGTTTAACCGTGCAAGTAATTAAGTTTGTCAGCCATTGCTGAAGATGTATTCATTCATTTAGAGGTTTCACAAGCAAGATTGATTTAAGAAGACCACATTTTCCAAGTAATGACTGGAAGCATATGGATGCCACAAACATTTATCATCAAATAGATTGTTCGTACGAACACAAGTTCAGAGAATGGAGAAAAAGCATGCAAAGTTAGTTAGTGTAACTCCTGAAACAAAGGTGTGTGTGTGTGTGTGTGTGTTTTGGCTCCCCAAAGTTCAGGTTGAGGTAAGGTAAATTGTTCAGTGTATAAGACAAGATAAGTTGTTCGGTGTGAGATAAGAAAACCCTTGCGTGTGTGTGTCAGAGCTTTCTTCTCAATAGACCAGAGCTGAAGAATTCAAGTGAATTCCCCTCACACCTCTGAATTATTGTTCCCTGCATTTAAATCCTCTCAGAAACAATCGCAATTAATGCAGCGGACTGCATGTCAGAATTAATCTGGCTTTAGCCTAGCTCTCAGAAAAACTCAGCCATGCTCCAGTCACATCTTCAAATTACCCTGCACTCCTTTTTGCCGCAGCTTTTCCCTCTGTCATATTTGATCGATTGTTTGCAGAATTGCATAGGGTGAACAGTGAGGGCTTGAACACGGTGTGTTTTTCCTCTCTCTTGTGGTTTAGCCAGGTGATTATTGACATTTGTGTCCATAGGCCATATTTGATTGATTGATTTTCTCAGTCTGAGTACCTGTAATGATAGTGAGACCTGCAGATGAATCCAAGTGGTAATTAACATGAGTAATAAAAAGCTAATTTTAGACTTGCAATTTTGAAAGATAAAGTAACTGGCCATTGTTGACTTTTTTTTATTTATTTTTTTTAGCCTCTATACTTTTGTCTTTTGTAATGATGAAATTAAATTACATTAGAGCCATATCGCAGTGGTGTGACATATTTGTTATAGTTGACTCTGGTCATGACCCAGTTGCATGTCATACCTCCTGTCTCGGTTGTTTCCTTATCCTCCCTCCTTTACTGCACAATCAATGGCCAAAAAAAACTTTAATTAAATTATAATAAAAATATATTGCTTAATATTAGTGTGGAAATCATGAAACTTTTTTTTCAGGAATCTGAATGAATAGAAAGTTCAAAAGAACAGCACTTGTTTGAAATAAAAAATCTTTTGTAACAAATGTCTGATCAGTTTAATGTGCTGAATAAAATTATTACATCCTTAAAAAAAATCTTACTGACCCCAGACATTTGAACAGTAGTGTAAATTCAGTTTAAATATAT
>NW_015547710.1:354969-357469 GCF_001515605.1 Sinocyclocheilus anshuiensis
AACTGATTATAGTCTGCCCCCTAGTGTCTGAATACTGAACTCACAGTCTGAATCATGTCTTTCTCTCACAGGGCCCTGAAATTATGCGGCCCTGGTGGTCCTCTGCACGTGAAGCTTGTGATTGAATGGGAGAACAGAATCAAAGAATGGTAAGATACATGCAGCTTCATAAAATGTTCTTATTTAAAGGCAGACCATTCATTTAATTTAAAACCACCGTAAGTGTCAAGTTCCCAGTATTAGTAAGAGTCTTCTCAGTAATATGGTTTAAAAGTAATTTTATGTGTGATTCATATCTGTTTCAGTCTCTTTGGTAACATTCAAGAGGAAGTTATTGAGGATGCAGAGAGTGTGAGAATCCAGCAGCAGAATCATGTACAGCAGCACAGCTGCACGCTGGATGAGTGTTTTCAGCTCTACACTAAAGAGGAGCAGGTACTCTCTCCTCCAGTCACACTCTCTGCTTATTTCTCTTTTATACTGTTTTCTTACTCTTTTCATTTAAAGATTGGATAAATATGAATGTGAATGTGTGTAGTAACTATATAGAGATACTAGAAATACTATATACGGTATATGCCATATATATATATATATATATATATATATTTCTGAAGAATCAGAAAAAAACAGACAGACTAAATCCAGAAGAACCGTGACAACGTCTCCAAGATTCTTGAAGAAGCCTTCCTGCAAAGCTACCTGAAAAACTATGCACAAAGGACAACAGCTGTTTTAAATGCTAAGGGTGGTTACACCAGATGTTGATTTGATTTAGTTAAAAGAAGTTAATTGATAAATAAAATCTATTTATGTCATTATTTTAGAATGCATCCTCACTTTACAGCATGTTTACACTTTTACACTTGCATTATTAGCGCCTAAAACCTTTCACAGTATTGTAGCTTTTCAGGAAGGTTTCTTCAAGCATCTTGGAGGCATTGCCACGGTTTTTCTGGATTTAATCTGTCTCAGTTGTTTCTGATTCTTCATGTCATTCCATACAGGCTGGATGATGATGAGATCAGGGGTCCGTTCTTTGTACCTCGCTTAATACATCTGAGATGATAACTGATGTTAACTGATAACTGATCTCTGGCTAATTTGGTTCTTCAAACGAAAGGCTACAGGCTTTACATTTTTTATTTCAGTGTTGTAATTAGCAATTCATTTAATTTTATCTTTGAAGCAGATTTGTTATGTGACAGCATTAATTAAAGTTTCTTAATGGTCAAGATCACTTTATCTGCATCTTCTGCGCTCCATCAAGCCACTCCCATAATAGCTGTCACCACTCAAATTAATGCACGGCTCAGATTAACTGTATAGCATGCGTGTAAGACTCCAATACAATTATAATGTAATTGTTTCATCACAAATAAATTTTTCAACGAGTAAACCTGGCTGTGTCTATAGTGTTATAGATGATGACTACACAACATTATAATATTTTTTGTATTAATTTTTTTTATTATTATTGTAAATTACTGTCCCTGGATCAGTAGGGTACTCTTCTAATAAATCAGTGACTGGGACAGATTTTAAGTATCAGTTCTGCTTACAAAGATGTGATCTAATCCTGTTTACATTAAATAAGCCTGCTCCCGAGCAGGTTTAAGCTTAAGGACCTGTTGCTATGACAGCAACTCTGGGATGAGCTTCAAAGAACCAACCAATCCAAGATCATGCCAAATCATCAACAATCATATCCAGCTAACTGAGTTAGCGACGTACGAAGAACGGTCCCCTTATCTATGTGTGGAGCACTGGCTGTTGTCAGACAAAAATCTCACTGAATTATTACAATTAATGGCAAAAGGAATGTTTGGAAATATAATTGAATGTTTCCAACTGACACACTACGGCAAAAGATATACTGCGAAAAATAACTGACTTACAACCATTTTTGTTGGTGAAAATGCTAATTATTATCAATGTTAAAAACCGTGATTTTTTCAGGATTCTTTGATTAACAAAATTCAAAAGAACAGCGTTTGATTTGTAAACACATCTCTTCCATCTTCATTTCACACTCTAACTCTAGCACTCTCAATTATAATTCCATTGTATCTATTTGTTTTCTTTTTTATTAAAAACAAACAAACAAAACAAAACTGGACCCTCTAACACTTGCACTCTCTATCAATTTCTAAGTACCTGTTTGTTTGTTTGTTTGTTTGTTTGTTTGTTTGTTTGTTTGTTTGTTTTTTAAAGAGAGAGAGCCTCTAACACTAGATTTCTCTATTCTTTTTCTATTTTATCTAATTGTTTTTTTATTTATTATAAAAAATACCCTCTAACACTAGATTTCCCTTTTCTTTTTCTATTCTATCTACTTGACTTTCTTTTATTAATTATAAATATAAAAAAAAAACTTGCTACGTGTACTGTGTTTGGCTAACCGAGACTTGTCATAGCACTTGCATATTATTGCTCTTTTGTTGGTTTTGATTGCTTCTTTTGTCCTCGTTTGTAGGTCTCTTTGGATAAAAGCGTCTGC
>NW_015547710.1:362469-371778 GCF_001515605.1 Sinocyclocheilus anshuiensis
TAGCAGACTCGGAGATGAATTTGCAAATGGCAAGGTGAGTCGTGGGTCATCAGACATCAAACGCTCACAAAGTTCTTCCAATATTCAAAGCAAGTCCGATCTAAGCTTAAGAAGGACGGCATCGCTACACAGGAACGGCACGTCAGCGGCTCAGCCGCAGAGCATTCCTATGGACAGGGGCTCTCAGAACACCCTGCAACGCACACGCTACAGCACAAACTCACTGGGTAGAAAGAAGGCAGTCCCTGAATCGAGCTTCTGAGACTTACACCCAAATATCACAACAACGTAGCAAATATCTAAAAGCCCACGTAAGAACTATGTTAAGAAAGTAAGGTTTGAAATGATGGCAGCACACTATGAAGTTGCACATACATTTGGAATAAGTGGATGATATTTTTGTTCATTTTTCTCTGCTTTTATGAAGTGCCTCTGAACCAGAGCTATTTTTTAGATTTTTGTCAGATTGTGTTTTGGCACTGGAAGTACATTACACACTGGCCTCTGCACCATGATTTTGAATTGAAAAATTATTTGCCTCGGATTTGATTTTTATGTGCCACTAAATAGATTTATCACCTGTAATACATGAAGGGAATCGCTATATATATAACTTTTATGATTCTGTAGATTGTACTGACTGGCTGCTAACCTCTCATGGGTTTTCATGACATTTATCAAAGATGTCAGTTCTTGCACTTTCAGTGAATTTATTGCACCACTGTCTGACTTAATCGTGCTCTCAGACCAAAACATAAAGCTTATTAATTTTTGCTTGCTTTGCAGTATGCATTAAGACATTTACAAATTTGTATTATAAAATTATCTTTAAAAAGTATGAAATCTAACAGAATCTAAAGGGGTGAGATATCTTTCTAATGCTCTATCACATATGTACAAGGATGGCATGTTGACAACACAATGTATTAGACAGAACACCTTAGTAAAACATTGTCATTCTGAAAAGCACAATCACAACAACCTCACCTTATCACCAGTGGTTTAATCCATCACCTAAACCTAGTTTGAATGCAGTAACAAGAACCTGATTAACTTAAAGGATAGTACACCAAAAAATGTAAATTGTCATTGTTTTCTCACCCTCATGTTGTTCCAAACATGTTTGACTTTTTTCATTAATAGACCACAAACAAGAGATGTTAAGCAGGATGTCCATGCTGCTCTTTTCCATTCAAAGAAAGTTAATGGTAACCAGCAACTATCAAGCTCCAAAATGATGACACCATTAAGCCTTTAAAGCCTATTTGATACATTTAAATTACCTCTAAATTATCTATATAATCAAAACATCACTAACAAACCTGTTCTAAGTTCAACACAATCTTCTGCCCTCTGATTGATAGTATGTGCTTTTTAGCAAGTACAAGGCCTTTTAGTATAATTGTAAAAACTGTCCACCTTCTGTTCGTGGTACATGTCTTTTTGCTGTGAAATCTGGATTCTTATAAAGTAAATTTAAGAATTACATTTATAGTGTTATTAATGTTTCAATACTGGACTGAAGTTAGGTTTACACACACACAAGTATTAGTTAATAATGATAGTCTTAAATAGACTAAATAGAAAGTGCTTTTTTTTCTCACACAAATTCATCATATGGCTTCAGAACACTTGACATTTATCAGACTTGTAAGATGGGCTACTTTTAGTGTGCTGTTTGATATATTTGTAGGTTGACACCCCCAGTCATCATTGACTTTCATTGTATGAAAAAGAGCAGTGTGAATATTCTGCTAAAGTGTTGAGAAAAAAAAAAGAAAGAAAAACATACAGGTTTGAAACAACAATGTTCATTTTTTTCATTCCTTTAATGAAGCTCGTCTGAAAATGTTTGATGTGTTCAAATAACGTGGAGATCTAGCAATACCAATGACTGTAGAATAAAAAAAAGCCTCAATGTAACCAGTAAAGTGACCTTAAAGAGTACACATCTATGACACAGATTGTGTTTGGCTGTAATTGCTCGGAACAAGTCAGAATATGTCATATTGTCACCTTCCTATTTGGACTAAATGGGTCCATATGTCCATTAATCAGAAGTCATTCTTATGTATCCCTCTCTAGAAGCATTTAAATAGTCTGAATGCAGCTCATTCAACTATACTGCTATATATGCACTGCAAAGCTCACTCTTTTGCAAAATATAACATTTTTGCATTATCAAAGATTAAAACACTTTTCTCTCAGTGTGATTGTGATTGAATCAAAATCCCACATTTGTGTGTTAAATTAATCTAACAAGTCATAGACCAAACAGAAACTGTCCTGTTGATTATTGCATATGATATGAAATATTCACTAGCTCCTCACATTTAAAATACTATGTTCATCTCTTTGCAATCTAGGCTCATTGGAAAAACATGCCTCTACCTCCATTTTTGCAAAACTCCAAAAACGTACCTGTACATAATATTCACAACAGTTTCCAGCTGAAATTAACACTAGTGGAGGTAAAACACTAACAACTTTTATTCTTTTTTACACAAATTTTGATTACAGGAGCAGATTATTTATTAATAAAGACTTATTTTTGTGCAGTTCCTTGCACAATTTTATGTTATGACCTCAGAACCGTTTTACCACAGTGCATGATTTGTAAACTAATACTGTACATAGTGTTTGCATCATGTGACCAGCTCCATATATTATGCTCCATCTGATATAGTAAACTTGCTCTTTAACTCACCTGGTACAGCACTGCAAATGTGATGCAGAGCACTTCCGCAGGAGTGCTGCTGAAACACAAGTCACAGCAAAAGAGCTCAAAGACTTAAATGACATGGCAAATGTGTCTTTATCTCATGATTTTAACGATTTATTGTGAGTGGTATTGTATGTCAGATGTGATAGAGCATTCACATTTAGCACCACAAATGTTTCATTTATAAACTGTGACAATTTGTACAACAACCAGTGTAATGAAACATTGCCAGATTCACATCCACCTGTTTGGAGTATTAAACGTTAGCGGTGATTCTTACATGCTTGAGTGCAAAAAGCGACAATATAATCTGGCCGAAATGTTGCCACAGGCAGTGTGTGTATGTGTGTATGTGTGTGTGTGTGTGTGTGTGTAATGTTATGCAGTAAAGTTTGAATTGCACTGTAGAATAAGGTTTAATAATTGATAAATGTACATGCTGTTTCTATATCACACAGTTTATATTAGTTTTTGTTGATCTGAATAAGCAAAGATATGAAATGAAGGTTTGTTTGTTTCAGTGCTCAAACACTGTCGTAAGAAAAAAAGCGTATACAGTTATATTGCATTTATTTTGTCCATTACTGTGCTGTAGAAGTTGTTATACAATCGCACCAGATAAGAGATGATTTACAGTTTTAAAGTTTTCAGCATAAATTGAAAAAAATCAAGGAAAACAATTTTTTTTTCCAGCTTCGTTGAAATGTAAGTTTTTGTCTTCTTCTGTCAACATCTAATCATCCCTGTTATTTTGTTGATTATGTCAAAGGGGTTATGCAAAAAGCAGCAATTACACAGCATGTAACAGGATTTGTGTAGACACAAAGGTCTGCTCCCCAAGAGCATTTCGTTTTTTTCCATTCCCATGCTTCCAAAATAATCTTACTTTTTACTATGCTTGAAATACTTGTACTGACAAGACAATGAATGAAGGAATCTTACCCTGAAATCTTCTCTTTTTTATTTGGTTTCTAAGATGTTTTATATGCAACTTTTTATAAACATATTGTTGTGTGTGTGTATTATACAAAAAATCAATGGATAATATATCTGAGAATAGCGTATATAGGGATAGATTATATGTACAATTCAAATTATCATTGAATTATTGCACAAGGGTACATGTTCTGCTGTCAAGATGATTATATACAGGTTTGAGTGGACCTGTGTCTATACAATAACAATAAACGGATATATTTTTGTATAATTTCTGAAATTAAAAAGACATTGGTATTCACGTCACGTTTCTTAGACTCTTTTAAGCATACTAGTTTCAGCATTTATCTTGATTCACATCTAAAAGTGTGTTTATTTGCATACTGAATGACACTAAAACTGTCACTGCTCTTTGCAGCACTTTGACTGTGAAAAACTCTTTTTGCTTTGGCTACAATAGCTCCAGTTCCTGAGGGAGTCTTCACAGTGCATGCAAAGAGCAGCTTGATCCATTCCTCATCAGCATGCACTACCCTATAATCTCCATCCTCAGTTTGAAGACATTGGTGTCAATGTTTCAGTATCTCTGCTGTGTCAAGTAGAAATCTAAATTCTGGTATTTTTCTGTATTTATTCTCAAAAGATTGATTTACATCATTTTGATCAAATTGAATCTAATAAATTTACTATGCACTTCAGAATGATATAATTCTGCCATAATTGTTGTAATATTACAAGGAGTGCAAGGACAAGAAAGTGATGCTTGATTTGTCTGCCTGCTAGAGATCTGTAATTATCTCTGAGATGTTTGGGACCACTGAAAACTGTCTGGGAAAAAAAAAGCCACACATACAAACTTAGATAACTGCCAAATTCCTCTTACCTTTGCTGTATATGTTAACATTGTGTAGGTGTTTTTAAAAACAGACAACAGTTCACCCCAAAATGAAAGTTCTGTCATCATCCTCATGTTTCAAATTTATATGATAACTATAAAGTTTCTTCTGTGGAATACGAAAGAGCAGGTTAGGCAGAATGTTAGAGACTGATAATCTCAGTCACCATTCACATTTATTGCAGCTCTTTTCCACATAATGAAAGTCAATTGTGTGGGCAGAAATTGTCAATAGACAGTTGTCTATAGTGTCGATAGTGTAGCAATCCATGGAGCAGAGCAAACACAGAAGTCACTTTCAAAACAAGAAGCTTTCTGTTGGTCAGTACAATGAATGAAATCTATGTGGGGAACTTCTTTCCCCTCACGCAAAACTCCTGATCAAGCACAGATTCCCATTGGAATGATTGGATTTCTCCTTTAAAATTTTCCATAGCAACAGTAAATGTGACTTTGAGACTGTCATTCTGCTTAACATTTCATTTTGTATTTAATGGAAAAACATAAGTCACTTTAACAGGTTAGAAACAACATGAGGGTGATTAGATGAAACTTTCATCAAAAATGTTCATCTTTGATGTTTCATCCGTCTCTGTTTACAGCATTGCTACATTTAATATAGGCCCATTGCTACATTTAAAGGACAAATAATAGGTTCATATGAGACCTACAATAGATTGCTAATTTAAACATTTTATTTAATATTTACTGCAATTGTTTCATTAGCCATCAGCTCATACAAGTTCTGATAAACTGCTATGAAAGAAGGTGAAACAGAGAATTGAGGGTGAAGCTTATAAACTTTTAGGAAAGAAATCAAGTTCATGCTGTAACGAAGGCAGTCGTGATGACGGAGTTGGGGATCCAAAAGCAAGGCTTTATTTCATAGAGCGTAGTCATAAGAGGCAGGGTCAAACACCAACAAACAATAACATCCAAGGCACAGGCAAAAGAGTAATCCACGAGACAGGCAAAGGTCAGGGCAGGCAGCAATAAATCAAAAACAAGGTAACTGTCCACGGATCAAAACACGAGAAAGGCAAAATCTAGGAAACCCGGAAGGGCTAAACATTCAATCACCAGCGAAGACAGAGTGTGTGTGTGCTATTCTTATAGTCCTACTAATATGAGGCAGCTGTGAACTGGCAATGAGTTCTGATGAGTCCGGGCAAAGTATTATAGGAAATTGAGTCCTGAGTGAATGGCAAAGTACAGAATGGAGAGTACCAATAGGGCAAAAACACCCCTGAGTAAAGGTAAGTTTATAATGCACACATGGATTAGCAGTTAAAACTTTGCAGTTTGCTTTGCATTCTATAAATGTAAAATTCTCTCTTTCTTGTTTGTTTGCTTGCTTTATTGTGATATTATGTCGGATGTTTGTATTTTGAAGTGTAAAGCTAATTATTTTATTTTATGTTCATTTCGTATCTTCATTATTATCAAAATAATCTGGCTAATTTTGCATCCACTGAATGCATTTATACAACTCAATCTGAATCAATATGACATCCATTTAAATATATATTATGCCTGGTGTTATTCAGATGCATCCATTACTGACTGAGATTGTGTTATTTTATCATTATTTAATTATTCCGTTCTCAAAATGCATAACTTTACATAGAATGTTTGATTTATTATTTTACTTAACTTTTGAAAAAAAACAAATCAAAAATCAGAGGACAGTTTGAAGTTTACTCTGTAGGATAAATGCACTGCAAAGTAGTTTATACTCAGATGAGTCAGATCTCATGTTTTTAGCCTTAAATGGCATCTCATAAAGTGCCACACACACAGATGACATCAGTGAGCCCATGGTCTGCTTAATACAAGGTTGGCAAAAGGGTTTATACTTTGGAAGTGTAAAGTCCATATGCTATTGTTAACCACATCTCAAGGTAACCGAAGCAATAGGGAGCTTAAAGGTTGTTATTTTGAGTATCTGTCTCCTTGAGTATACTCAGAAACATCATTAAGGTGACAAGTCTAGATGGAGGGGTCTTAGACTTCTTTAAATATATTTTTCTGTTACAGGTAAACAAATCATTAACAGAGTGATGGTTATATAAAAGTTCTGGATAAACAGTTTTCTCTTTCTGTGTTATTTCTGTCTTTATATACCTAGTTAACTAACTAATGATGGGCTCAACATATAAAACTCAAGGAATTCTGATTGTGATTTTGTTATTTAATTTAGCCTGTCGGTTAATGACGTGACACTTTTGTCAGCATTTATTAATGAATTTAAAAATATTAATATTATCAGTGTGACTTGAATAGACTATGATGAATATGATTTTAATTTCTGAATTATAATTAATTTTAATACTTATCAAAATAGGTCAGAAATGTCAGGGCAATACAATTGTCTGAAATCACAATGAAGAAAAAAAATGTCTGATGAAAATAATAACATTTTGGAAATTAAAACCTTGAAAAGTAGATTGGTATATGTCTTATTTTTATTTATTAAAGAGAAATATATATATTTTAACATCATAACCAAGTGGCTTCAGTGTTTAGATTATTAATAATTAAAAAACTATTTTCTTGTGGCACTTACTCCTCCCAGGCGATAAAGTTGTGACAGAAATAAACAATTCAGTTCACAATCACGTATTCAAGATGTGAGGAAAATGTGTTATTACCTTTTACTTCATGGTTACACTGCATGACACACAGTCCTTAAATTTAAACCTTTATTGTGAATGGTATGAATGTTTTTAAAAAACATTTGCAACATGAATAGACAGAGTACATTTGACATATTCACTGACCGTCCCCCCTCTTTTTTTTTTCTTTTTTTTGTTTCCTGTTATGGATTATCAACTCTTTACGGAGTGCACCTGTGTGTGCACTATAGGATTTATGGAGTGAAGTGTGATTATAGAAAAGAATGCATTTGCTTTCAAGATTTGCCACTCAGAAGCCATATTAAAGGGGTCATATGATGCGATTTCAAGTTTTCCTTTCTCTTTGGAGTGTTACAAGCTCTTGGTGCATAAAGAAGATCTGTACCATTTTGTATATGGTTATACCTTGTCAGATGAATATTGTATATTATCTATTCCTCGATGGACTTTGAGGGTTAAGATTAGTTTAATGACATCTGGCATATAAAGGGGCAATGTATAGAGAAATAGGTGCCTCTGTTACCATGAGACTCAGAGACTGTCTGTTGCTATGACAAAATGTTATGTATTCATCAACTCATACTGCTGATGACATTGCAATATTCTTCATAAATAAAACAAGAACCATCAGCGACCAATTCTCCACACCACAAACTGACAAAAACTCTCTCTCTTCACTCTGATACATTTCCCACAGCATTCAAGCAGGCTCAGGTAACCCCACTGCTTAAAAAACCCTCTCTAAATCCAGCACTTTTAGAAAACTACAGACCGGTATCCCTTCTTCCATTCATTGCAAAGACACTTGTGTTCAACTAACTCTCTATGTTTCTTGCACAGAACAACCACATGGACAGCAACCAATCTGGCTTCAAAAGCGGCCACTTAACTGAGACTGCACTGTTCTCGGTTACTGAAACCCTGAGACTGGCAAGAGCAGCTTCCAAATCCTCAGTACTCATCTTGCTGGATCTGTCTGCTGCTTTTGATACAGTTAACCACCAGATCCTCCTGTCCACACTTATGAAGATGGGCGTCTCAGGAACCGCACTCCAGTGGTTCAAGTCTAACCTCTCTGGTAGGTCCTTCAGGGTGTCTTGGAGGGGTGAGGTTTCTAAGTCACAACTTCTTGCTACTGGGGTTCCTCAAGGCTCAGTGCTTGGACCACTTCTCTTCTCCATCTACATGTCATCTTTAGGATCTGTCATTCAGAAGCATGGCATTTCCTATCATTGCTATGCTGTTGACACTAAACTCTACTTCTTATTCCAACCAGATGATCCGACGGTAGTTATTCGCATTGCAGCCTGTCTGACAGACATTTCTGGCTGGATGAAGGATCACCACCTTCAACTCAACCTTGCTAAGCAACCCAGCACTTCATCACAACCAGGGCTAAGTTCTACAATACAGCTAGGTTCGTCAACCATAACTCCTTCCAGGACAGCCAGGAACCTTGGAGTTGTGATGGATGATCAGTTAAGCTTCACAGACCATATTGCTACAACCAGGAACCTTGGAGTTGTGATCGACGATCAGTTAAGCTTCACAGACCATATTGCTACAACGACCCGGTCCTGCAGGTTTGCCTTATACAACATTAGGAAGATTAGACCCTTCCTAACAGAGCAGACCGCACAACTCCTTGTCCAAGCTCTTGTTCTCTTCAGACTGGACTATTGTAATGCTCTCTTGGCGGGCCTTCCTGCATGTACTATCAAGCCTCTGCAACTGATCCAGAATGCAGCAGCCAGAGTGGTCTTCAACGAGCCGAAGAAAGCTCACGTTACACCTCTCTTCTTCAGCTTGCACTGGCTACAATAACTGCTCACATCAAATTCAAGGTACTGATGATTGCCTACAAGGCAACCACTGGTGCGGCAGCAATATACCTAAACTCGCTAGTTCGGACCTACGCACCATCCAGAAGCTTGCGTTCTGCAAGTGAATGATGCCTCGTGGTGCCATCCCAAATAGGCACAAAATCACTCTCACTGACCTTTTCCTGGACTGTCCCCAGCTGGTGGAACGACCTGCCCATCTCAGTCCGAGCAGCTGAGTCTTTAGCCATTTTCAAAAAACATCTAAAGACACATCTTTTTCGCCATCACCTGACCAAT
>NW_015547710.1:371931-374316 GCF_001515605.1 Sinocyclocheilus anshuiensis
TCCACGACATTCTAATTTATTGAGATGCACCTGTATATAAACCTTGCTATGTACACTGTGCTAGACTGAGACTTGTCACAGCACTTGTATATTGTTGCTCTCTCGTTGGTCTGATTGCTTCTACTTTGCAAGTTGCTTTGGATAAAAGCGTCTGCTAAATGTAAATGTAAATGTATTCATATCTTACACATTAAGACAGCTCTGAGGCAGCATTTGCCTCTTTGAGCTTCTTTTTATGACTCAAGGATCTTTCTATTTACACAAAACACCAAGACACAGCTGTCAATGCACCTCTCAAGCAGCATTGTGTCCAAGTATTTTTCCCAATTATTTTCTCAATGGGAATTTCAAGAAGCCTTGAACCACAAACAACCTCAAAATGAATCACAACATTACAAGATTCCATTTGTAGCTTCAAAAAGACTTCTTTTTTGAACACGTGTCTTTTATAAGGGAATGTGGTACTTGTATTATGATTCTGAAGGACATAATAACAATATATCTATTGTTGTCACAACAGCAAAATATCAGTAGTCGATACCAATATGAGTGAAATTTCATGATTCTCATTACCACTTTCTGATTAAACTAGCATTACTTTTTAAGTACACATTCTCAAGTGATTCAAGACGAGCAAAGTCTACAATATAACAGATCAAAGTACAAACTACAAACAACAGAAAAAAAGTACATTTGATTGATATTAATGGCATAACAGAGAGTGTCAATTCTACAGGCTACATGTATGAACAGACTGGAAATTTTGACGCATCCAAAAATAAAAACAAGCATAGTACCTACTACTGGTAGTGTAGAGGGACTGATAATATAAAATTTGATTTTAGTACGTACCAAAGTACCAGTACTTTTGACATCCCTACAAGAAATATTTCAATATATGTAATTATATTATAAAAGTTGTTTAAGAGTGTAGAGAGACTGATTTGATTTCATCATTTGCAAATTATGCTCCCATAAACCACAGGGTCGTCACTGATGAGCTCTTTTGCCTGGAACTTCCATTTCCATGGTAAGAACGACTTCACTGATTGGTGGATTTCTCTTCAGGGTTTATGGGTAGTGTAATTATTAATCTGGGATTAAACAATTAAATTGAATGTTTTACAGTATATTGATTTTCACCAAAAAAAAGAAAATCTTATATCAATTATATCTTATATCAATGCTTAACAATATATGCAGGGCTGTACGATCACTTTTTTTTCACATAGCACTGGTGCTACAGAGGTTGAAAGTTTTGTAGCACAGGCCAAAAAGTTGTAGCACAAGTATAAAATGTCTGTTATCATGTCTGAAAACAAACAAAGTAATTGTCACAAATTCAGCCTCTGTGGCTCCCTCCGATCACCACCATAGGGAACCATCACCGGAGTACTGAGCGATCCCTTCGGACTCCAATTCCCACAATGCCCCATGCCAGAGACTAATCACCTGCACAGGTGTTTCCTATTGCCCGGTCTATTTAAACTGTGCCTTCCCTGCTCTCATTGCGAAGTCTTGTTTTGCCTTGCAGACATTTCTGAGCGGTTTCCCTGTGTTGTATACCTGTTGATTACCTGGACTGTTTACCCGTTTACGATTGCTTGCTGCCTACCTATTCTGACCCTGCCTGCCTTGTTGATTCATGCCATTGATTGTCTGCCGCCTGCCTCGACCCTAATTACGAACACTGTTTACGATTCTGCCCAGCCTTCATTGTGTCTGACGCCAGTTAACGATTTATGCCTGTATGACCTGCCTTGTGAACTAATAAAGCTGCACATGGATCCTAACGCCACTGCCTCTTTGTTACAGTAATGGAGTTCATCACGTAAACAGGCACTGATGTTCCATACAGAGCACAAAAAATACAAACCATCACAAAAATTGTTTTAGACAAAGTTTTCTTAATTTGCTAAAAATGGAAGAGTGCAGAAACATAACACCCCTTACACCTTAACAAAATATAAAATAAAAAACAATTGCAGACATTTAGGCAAAGTGAGCAAAGATAAAAATCTTTGTCATTATTTTATCTTTGTTATTACAAAATAAGAACAAAGATATACATTACAAATACACATAATATACAAATAAAACAAATAGTGCTTTATTTTTCAGGTACAGCATTTAGCAGTAGCATTCAAGAAACTGAATGAACAAATATTAAAATAAAACACTATATACATCAATTATACTTCTTTTTAAAGCAACTGACTGATGATAAGTTCATCAGTCAAGAGCAGTGAGTGATTTTTTTCTGTGTTTTGTTGTTTTACTAACAAAAGATCATCTGTCTTTCAATAGCGTTTCATTTTTATACCATCATTTACTCAAGTTGTTTTAAACCTGAATTAGTTTATTTCGTCTGTTGAACATAAAAGT
>NW_015547710.1:375387-390348 GCF_001515605.1 Sinocyclocheilus anshuiensis
GGCAGCATATTTAGTAGCTACTGTCCCTTTAAAAGCTTCACACGTTTCTCTCTCAACTGTTTACTTTCATTTCAGATATAACCAACTGTGTTTATATGTAAACCTTGTGTGTTTTTGACAGTATTAAGACGTGAAATCGATCAGACGCGAAAGACAACTTAGTTCAATAATCAGGCGCTTTTTGACAGGCTCTCAGTGTGAGCTCGCTTCATGAGTACAAGCTCAGAAAAAGCGCATTCAGAACAGCACGTGAATTAAAGGTTTAACCGGTATTGCTTTAAAGCAGATGGAAATAATGTAGTTTTGTGATTGCGCATAAGTGCCGTGTCCCGTGAGAGTAACTCTACTGCTGAGCTAACACTACAGTGGTAAATTTATTCATCGCACAGACCAGTTTTTTCGTAGCACGTGTGACATATATATCGCACTGTACAGCCCTGATATGGTAAGTTTTTTTTTTATTTGTGTGTGATTTAAAAACACTGGCTTTTGACTCTTATAAACCAAGGGTGTCTGCCAAAACAACAATCACCACAATAAAATTTCAAGCACATACTCAACACTTACGTGTTACTGTTTCACTACAAAAAAAAAAAAAACACAACTTACAGTAATATTTCAGTGGATCAAATAACATGATACAAAATTTCACACATATTTACATTCCCAGTTTTTTTCCAGTAAACATCCTTATGGGATGATGTATAAAAACATAATGCAAATACATGATGCAAATGCAAATACACGCATAGCACACAGAGATTACAAAATATTGATCTCTTGTTTAATCACTTTGTTTTTTTCCTTTTTTTTTATATTTCTTTTATTTTCTTTAATCAATATTGTATACTGAAGCAGAATATTGTTTTAATGACAAGCAGCTGCATTTGTTTTGTATTCTGCCAGTGACGGTTACTGTCATCCGTCATCCGATTCTTCCCTTCATCCTGACTGTTCCATCTGACTGTCAGTCATTCTATTGTTCTTGATATTTTCTTGCTTGTCATAAGCCTAAATATATATCTTTGCAACTGGACCAAGAAATACTCACTGAAATACTCACACTTCAGCCTTCAATCATCTGTAATCACCATAGTATTCTTAAAATTAGGTTGTGTTAATAAAAAAAATAATAATTAAAAAAACATTAGTATATTACTCTGAGGTGTTAGCAGGAATATGTCTTTGGCAGTCTGCGGTCAGACGGAGGGAAACAGTGGCCTCCGTGCTGCTCGGGTTGACCCGGAAGTGGTTATGCGCAAGCCGGATAGCCTCTATAAACTGCCGTTTAAAGGTCTTACTCAGAATTATATAAAGAAAAGGGTTAATGCAGCTGTTAGCATAGCCCATGCTAATAGCAACGTGATAGACATAATAAAATGAGGCACTGGGTTTCTGTATTCCCAGATGGACAAGCTGAAGGATGTAGTATGGAGCCCAACAGATGAAAAAAGCCAAACAGATGGCCACAGCCATCCGAGTCACACTTTTAGTGCGCACTTGTTGGTTCCTCGGGGGAAGAGGTGCCACTGAGGTAGACATGTGCTTCAAGATTTTAAAGAACACCACACAGATAATCATGAGCGGAAGGGCGAATGCCAGCACAAACTGATAGATAGTGAACCAGCAGATGTTGATGGATGGATTCGGAAGCAGGAGAGCACATCCCACCTGGCCGTTGTGGAGAGGCATCAAGCCAGTGTACATTAAGACAGGAGTAATGGAGATGAGAGAAAGCACCCACACCATCCCCACCACACCACTGGCGATACAGGTTGTCCGGACGTGGTTAAAGCGGAACGGGTGGACAGTAGCCACGTACCGGTCCAAGGTCATAACTGTGAGGATGTAGGTACTCACTGTCTGACTGTTCGAATCTAGGGCAGAGATGACTTTGCACATGGTGGCTCCAAAACACCAAGATCCGTTGCCCAAGAGCTGATGAATAAGAAAGGGCATGCCGAGGAGGAAAAGCAAATCCACAATAGAGAGACTGAATATGAAAATATCTGGTACCGTTTGTTTAGCCTGGCATTTGGTCTTTTTAATGATGGTGTAGATGACAATAGAATTTCCAATGATGCCCAAAAAACATATGGTCCCAAAAATACTGGGCAAGCTGGCATTTCCATTCTGGTCCCCCATGGTCACTAAACACACAATGAAATCACACATAAGAACGAGATCCATATGTGGTGTGTGTGTGTGTTTATAATAGATAAAATATATAAAGAACAAACTTTAAAGAGAAAAATGTTGACATATGGTGTACGGCATTTATTAAACAGCTTTTTGTTAATTCTTATGCTAATTAAATCATTATTATGCAGTTGTTATGGTGATAAACTTAAAAGAAATGGTAGCTACACTCTTAAAAATAAAGGTGCTTCACGATGCCATAGAAGATGGTTCCATAAAGAACCTTTCTGTTTCACAATAGGTTCTTTGTGGCAAAAGAAGGTTCTTCAGATTATAAAAAAGGTAAGAAAGAGATGGTTCTTTAAAGAACCTTTGACTGAATGGTTCTTTGTGGAACCAAAAATGTTATTTTATGGCATTGCTGTGAAGAACCTTTTAAGTACCTTTACTTTTTAAGAATGTACAGTGCCTAAAATACATACTTTATGAATGCCCATAAGAAAGAAAGAAAGAACGAAAGGCTGCATTCATACTACGTAATATAATTAGTTATATAATAATAATAATAATGCATGTTACTTTTCCTTAAATCAGTTCGTGAAGTAGCTTATAACATCAGCTGATTTGCTCTAAATCAAACTGGATTTCTATCTTCACTTCCACAATACGGTTTCCCTGAAATATGCCTACCTGTTATATGTCCTGACGAGTTAAAGAGAAGCAGAGATGAGTTTTCAGAATCTTCAGAAATATCCATGTTAAAAGTTGCGAAAGAAATGCCGTATCTACATCTACCTCTGCAGACAAAGCAGCTAATAACTTCAAGTCTCACAGTGAAAGTCACACCTTTGTCACCGCCTCATATTTGCTACTTATAGTATTATAACTCTATACACTATTTCCACCGTACTCATTACATACCTTATCGATGCATGCAATCAATAAAAAAATAATAAAACAGAAGCAAACATGGGCTCTACAAATATCTGATTTCTTTGGGATAAAAACGCGGAAAACTTGTTTGAAGACGCACGAGATAGAGCAGCAGCATCCACAAGTCTCAGTGTCTCTGCAGAGATGGGTTAGTTAGACACTCACTGTCCTTGGACACCAGCTGACACCTCCAGTTATGAAATGGCAACTGCACCTCTATCCATCAGGGCATCACTATTTCGTCTTCTTTTTTAAAAAGGTTTGCAGTTGTTCAAATATTGATGCGAGGCTCGTGTGGGTCTGTTTGTGTTTCCTAACCACTGCACCAACCCAACAAGTGTTGCTGTGTATTTTTACTCACATTTACTGTAAATTGGCTTCTGCAGCCAGAAATGTCTCTGAATTATGGGGTCCAGCAATGTCACTATTTATCCACTAGATGTCGATCCGTTCATCTCTGTGTCATGCTGCATTTTTCTCATAGAGAACTGGAACAACCATTCTCTTCTGTTTAGTTCCAATCTGTACTGCAATCTTCAATGCGAGATTAAAAGGTTTAGATAAGAGGATACGCGCGTTTAAATCAAACGGATCTATGGTGCACTGTCGATTTGTGTAGTTTCACTATTATTTCAGTGTGTGTGAAGTTTATGTTTGGACCTTTCCATCTTTGCGGACCATAACACGAAGGAAGCGGAAATTAACAGCCCGCTTGCTTTTCCCGGAGCTACTGCGGAGTCGGGAAATTTAACTGCAACCGTAAACCCTATGAACATGATTTGACTGTTGTTAAAGTGCAGTATTTCTATGTAGGCTAGTCTTTATTTCACTGCGTAAGAGGGATCGGAGAGGGAGACTCTGCACCTCTGTGCGCTGGGTAAGTGTTTTTCCTTATCTAATCAGCAGATAGTTGCATTGGAATAACTAATGTTCGACTCCTTTCAGTCAGATTGGTCATTTTTTAAAGATTAGATGTAGGGAAAATAAAAATGCGAAGGAAATTCTAGTGGTGTTTGTATATGCTTCACAAGGCTGAAAAGTTTGGTGTCAAAACAAAGGATCGCATCTTCACCATCACAGCATATTATCATTAAACGAATCCGTTCCTCTAACCCAAACTATTTACATACGGGACCGATTATACTACAACAACTGTAGACGAACAACGCGAAGCGGCAAACTATTGCTTCTATCATAATCAACGAAGCTGTCTACAAACGACGTAACTGACGCCCAGGGCCCACACTGCAAATTTACTTCAGGGCGAGCTGTCCGGAGGTCAGTCTTCGTTGCGTGTTTGCAGCGTATTGACTGCATGATTATAACGGCGAAGTGCTAGAATGTCGCATCACTAGCGGAGTCGAATAGTGGAGTGGAACAAATCATTTAGGTGAATCGTTCTCGTTCAGTCTCGTATTTTGTTCGTTGAAATAAGCGCGTGACTCCATTGGTGTTATTTTCTGCCGTCGGATGGATTATAAGCAGGAGCAAATATCATTCGTGTGCGGGCTACGGAGGGAGCATTTTCACTGGTTAGATCGTTTGACCGAATAAGTTCCTTTACTGAACGAGACTCGGTGGATTGTCACTGAACGATTGACTTCGATTAAAATTCGCGAACGATCTGGATTTGAAGTAATTGTCCATTTTTTCGTTAACAATCAGGGCCGTTTCTAGCCAATTTGACTCCCTAGGCGAAATCCCTATTGCCCCCCCAACTTTTATTGCCTAGAAACGGCCCTGTTAACAATGATCTGCTGACCGACTAAGGGAGAAGGGGCATGTCGTTCGTTCGGTTAGTAATGTTGAATGATCTGTTTTGTTGTCAGTTAACGAGTAAAACTTTCTCACTAGAGCTTCTTAGTAGATTTGTAGATGAGTTTTTAACGAATCGGTTGACTCAAACACTCACACTGAAAAGGCCTCTGGATGAATCAGTGAGCGAATCTAAACGAATCTTCTTAGTGAGTCGATTCAACTGATTCAAATCACTGGTATGAATTAAAACCTCAAGCAGTAGCGTAGAAAAGCAACCAGATCTTGACATGAATGTCTGTAATGATGCATCTCACTCAGGAATGAAGAATTTGTTTGTAATTGTAATTAGTTAACATGTATTTAGCCCTTTGTTGTGACGTCAGTATTTCAACCAGTGTGTCGGGTCTGCATGACTCTTTCACCAGCATCCAGTATCACCCAAGACACCCCACATTAGCTACATCTGATTCCTCTTATTGGCTCATAGTCGGTTGCAAGAAAACGTCAGCTCGACCCAGTTATTCCGTTCCCTTTATATTTGCATGCATTGCACAGCTGCTTCATACCAGATCTGATTAAAAGGGAGAAAAAAATCCAATCTTTTTCCTGATGCTTCGTCAATAGACAACTACATTTGCTTCAAATCTTTTTGTCTGTCTGCAGGCTGACAGCACCCAGACAAGGAAGATCTGTCACTCCACGGTCAGCAGTGACAAGGACAGATACTAGGAGATTGAATCAGATCAGTCAGGGCTGTTATTCTGCCTATAGAAGCACTTCCTTCTGGAGCTTTATATCTGTCTCACATCCACACAGCCCATGCCATGGAGGCAATAGCTAAATATGATTTCAAAGCTACTGCGGATGATGAATTAAGTTTCAAGCGAGGAGAGATTTTAAAGGTAAGTGGCATTTATTACTGCTGCGTTTTTCATTCCTGTCTTTCTGTATGATCAAGCTATGAGGAGCCTGATGTCTACAGAAATCTCTAGTTTATCTGTTTGTCCTGTTCCAATTACTTGTTTATACAGACTTCAAATTTTAAGTATTAACTTTAATCAGTGTCAGAAATATATTGCATTGATTTAATAAAGTCTGGGTGTGCAGTGATGACAAGTCAGTTTTGTCACTGTTGTTAGGAACTCAGCATTGTGAAATTGGATGTCATGTAACCTTGTTTAGCTGCTTTAAACTGAACAAACGTTAAATAATTTGAAATGAAGGTTTTGTCGTGTGTTAGCTTTGAGGCCATAAAATATTTTATTTAGGCTCTGATATTTTTACAGCTTGATAAGTTATGCCTTACATAAAGTGTAAATTGCACATACTTCATTATATTTATTGGTTGCGGGGGGGAGTTCTTCCACCTCTACTCCTCCTCCCCCCCTCCTTAAATAAAACATGGAATGGATTTATGCTTTTCCCTTGATGTTATTTTAGTGCAGCTCCAGAGTGATGTGTCACATGACATTTAGGTTCAGATGATTGGCTGGAAACAACATGGCACCTGTGAGCAAAGATGGGAGTTTTGCGCCTACTGACAACTTCCATTAATATGAATAAGAATGCTTTCTCTTGATATTATATATAGTTAAATATAATATAGATCATTATAAAGTTTAGAGCCTCTAAAGAACTAAGTCTCTTGGCAAAAATTGTCTGTTTATTTGATGTCTATGGTAAGTGGGATTAATCGCAGTAACACTAGCAACGTTTCTTATCATATGTCATAATTGCTATTTATCACATTAAAAATTGCAGGAGTGTAAAGCGAGGGTTGCCAGACCTTTGTCTCTGGTTGTTGCCTATTCTTCATTGACTTCACCCCATTCAGAAAGAAGAAGCTCAGGAGAGTTGGTCTTAGTATTTTTCTTCCCCGCTCTTTGGCAATGATTGCACAAGAAAATTTCAAATCCTGGGACAGGCAAAAAGCAATGATGGGATTTGATAGTATCTCAGGATTTCAGCTATTTTTTTTCTGAGCAATTTATGGAAGCTACAGTGCCAAGTCAAAAGACTCTGTATTTTACCAGTAGAGCTGTGAGTTTGCAGTCTCAATTGCAAACTGTGTAAGGAATAATTGATGACAGGTCATTGAATTATTGAAAAATAATGCACACCCAAGGAGGTAATGTCACCACGACAAGAGGCGGGTGTGCATTATTTTTCAATTATAATTCAATGGTCCATCATCAGTTATTATTTAGGTGTTTTATTTTGAGACATTTCTAGATTTTTGTCCTTAAAACACATGTGTAGAACTACTTACTTGTATGCATTTTTTCCTATAAACAGCCAAAGACCTACAACATTTTATAACTAGTAAGATTATGATTATAATTAGCCATTACTTCGCTGAAATAATATGCCATAGTGATTCGAAAAGTTGTTTGAATAAGTGGTATATTATATGTCAAAAAATTACAATATTATGTTACCAAACTTACATAGTTGAAGTAACAGAATTGGAAACCTGGATCATATAGAGAGGAATGTTCACATTTTGCTGTTCTCTGTGAGTTGTGACAAACTGAGAATCATCTTCATTGAAAAGAGAAAATAACAGCCTAAACATATCCCATGGAATAACAGCATTTGCTTCTAATATGTTGAGAATATCCCCAAGCCCCGAGACTCTGTTAGGTTGGCCTAGAAATCCTGGCTAATTACTGTATCAGCCTCCTGACTGTAGGATAGGATTTGATCTTCTCGCTTGGGTTCTGTTTTGAACCTCTGACTCCAGGGAACTCATCTTTTTCCAGAGTCTCTTGTGATTTTTGGTGCTTCCCCCACACTTCCCCCAAGGGCAGCGTTGAACATTTTTGCTGTATGTCTGACATATTTGCATATATTTTTGCCCTACTTTCCTAGTTTCATGGGATTAGATTTTGCATTCATAGGAGTTGCATCAAAGAACGTGTCCCCTGCAAAATAAGAGGATTCCTCACGGCTCACACATATCTGTCTCTCTTCCTTTCCTTCAAATCTGTATTTTTTCTCAGTGAAAAACAAAGTGCCAATTTTGAATAATGTACTGGTCACTCTTTTACTTGCTACTACAATGAAAGCGGTTAGCTAAAAGGGAAAAATATATAATTAATTATGATTGAAGACCAAGATTTGGCTCAGATATAGTGGTCTTTAACTTCTGAAGGTGGATTGGTGGGCATGATCCGACTTTGTTGATTCGAATAGGTACTTCATACTGCCACCTTTTGGACGAAGAGGTTCATAGAAAACACTATGACAGGCTTTGGTCAGTTGGGTCATGACAGTCGGGTCACTGATGAGTCAGTGATTTGAACTCAGTAAATATTTTCCAAAAATTCCAAAAACACTTTTAAATCCTGGGACAGACATAAAGCAGTGATGGGATTTGATAGTATCTTAGTATTTCAGTCATTTTGAGCAATTTATGGAAGCTACAGTGGCAAGGCAAAATAATCTATATTTTACCAGTAGAGTTGCGAGTTTGCAGTCTCACTTGAATGTGTAGGGAATAATTGATGACAGACCACTGAATTATTGAAAAATAATGCACACCTGTGGCAAAGTGACCTGTCCCTGTCAGTTAGCGCAGCACAGACACACCCCATCTTACCTCACTCCTCCTCTGTAATTCCCTGCTGAGGCGATGTGGGTGCACACGCACGCCATTAGCACTGGTTAGGGATATGCTGGTATCAAATTTTCATGTTGCGATTAATTGCTAATGCTTTTATCACGGTATACGGTATTATCATGATATTGAAATTTAGTTGCAAAAAAAGTGTTGTCATAATACAGTATAACAGGTTTAATAACTTTTTTCTTATAACAAAAATAACTGAACACTTAAAAACAATAAAGCAATACACAAAAAAATGTATTGTTAAAAATTTTACACAGATTAAAGTGCAAAAAAATTATAAAGACCAATAGGTATCAATTTACAATAAGATCTCATTAGTTAACCTTAGTTAATGCATTAACATTCACAATGAGCAATAGCTACATTTGCTACAGAAGTTATTAATTTAATAAATAACTGTTAAAAAAAAATACAACTCTTAGTTTGTTAACTCATTAAATAACACCGTTGCAACTTTTGATTTTAACAACGTGTTATTAAATATTGGAATTACCCAAGATTAATGAATGTTTAGAAGATTTTTTCATTGGCAGTTTACTGTCTGTTAACTAATGTTAACTAATGAAGACCTAATGTAAAGTTTGACAGAACAATAAAGAATCAAAACACTTTCAAACAATATTTAGGGCATGTTGTAGTCCAGAATAAAATGTTTTTATTTAGTTTTAAAATAAATAGCCTATTAAGTCTAAATATTTGGCGCTGTGATGAACACCATAGCGAATACACAAATCTGAATGGCTATTTAAATAATTTAAATATATTTTAGAAAGTAGCGCAACTGCTTTGTTTACGGCTTTCCGCCTTCTGCTGTCAGAGTGAATGTGCTTTCATTCAGAGCGTCTCACGCGTTCTGCCATGCGCTTCTCATCCGTGCTTGTTTACATCAGAGTACACTAGGGATGTAACGATTCACTCAACTCACGGTTCGATTCGATTCACGGTTTTGATTTCACGGTTCGATTCGATTCACGGTTATTATAAGTTTTTTTAACAAAATTAGATTTAAGACAAATTATACATTAAATGTGTCCTTTTATTATTGCTTGTTATTTATAAATGCTGCACATTTTTGAAATTTGAAGCAAAAACAGAATGGTTTGACTTCAGTTTTGTGAAACTATAAATAAAAATATCTGCATGAAACAGCAAAGTTGAATGAGAGGCAGATTCACTCTCTGCCAGCAGGTGGAGCTTAAAGCGTTTCCTGGTTTCCGCTGTAAACAAAGCAGCGCTGAACTTACGAACTTTAATATGCATTATACAGAGGCAAGATGAAAAGGAAAAATACCAACTAAACTTTTCTAAAGACAGTAAGTTCCCCTCAGACATACATTCATATAAACTCCTACACCTAAATGAATCGCGATTTGTTTAGCATCTCAACTGATTTGAATCGTCACATATTTGAATCGATTTTCAACCGGCTCGCAGTTAATCGTTACATCCCTAGAGTACACACGTGTCTGTGACGCAGCATATAGTGGTGTTGTGCATTGTGACCAGTTGATGGGAAACTATTCTTAAAATGCATTTAAAATTTGGAATAATTTGTAATAAATAATTATTCTCTGTATTTTGAAGTGCCCACGATAACAATATTGTGCATGTTCATTATCGTGATATATTGCATTACCGAATACCGGCACATGTCTAATACTGGTTTCGCATACACGCAAACATATTCACTCCATCTCCATCCCCGACAGTGATCCACGCTGCGCATAACCATACACGCATATATTTTGAAGTTGTCCTTCGTTTTCTTTTGGTTTTGTTTCTTGTTGTAAATACATACTTGTGTTCAGTGTTTGTTTGCGTCTGTGTAGTCGGCCTTTCGCGTTGCTCTCCTTCCATCGGCCGGCCAACCCGAGTGCCACCCAGCGGCCTGGCTATATAGTGCCAGAGTTACGTTGCGCTTGCGTGAAGCAACCAGAAGCCGACTCGTCCATTGTTTGTCTTAAAGGGGAAATAGGAAATGTTGCATTGTTGTTGTTGTAATCTGTTTATTTCTGTTATTTTTTGTATATATTAATTTATTTTAAAATGTGAAAACATGTAAACATGGAGTGGATGTTATATTTGTATATTCATGTTGTTGTAAATATGTACATATACCCTTTTATATAATGGCTACTCGCAAGACTGTGACGAGAGGCAGGAAGCATAGGGTGGGGCTTCGCTCCCAGTCCAAAGCTGTGGCTGAAAAGGATGTGGCCTGGGACTCTGTCGACTCCACAGAGGAGGAGAGAGAGGAGGATCTCCCATCCGTACGTCCCAAGTCCACGTCACCTCAAGTCAGACCTGTCAGTCCTGCTGCATCATCTGGAGGTGGGATGTATGCTGTGATGCGTGATATTCTGAGCGCTCAAGAGCAGAGAGGGCAGCGTTACCTTCTGGAGCTACAGAGTCTACGGGAGTTGATTCTGCAAGCTGTCCGGCCAGTTGAGAGGTCGAGTGATGTCGAAAGCCTACTGATGGAGCTCCCAACGCCAGCTCAGCGCAGAAGTACAGCTTACCAGAGAGACAGAGACTCACCAACTGACATGGGGTCCAGCAGCCAGCCGACGCTACAAACAGAGCCGAAGTTGCCGGTCTTCCAGCAGGGGGAGGACATTGAGAACTTATTGCGTCGCTTCAAGCATCTGGCTAGAACCTGGAGGTGGCCAGAGGACGAGTGGATTTATCGTCTTGTTCCACTGTTAACCGGGCAGGCGCTGGAGGCATACCTGGCTATGGATGAGGATAGAGCAGAGATCTATGCTGACCTGAAGGAGGCGCTCTTGGAAAATTTCAACATCTCTCCAGAGACCTACCGTCAGCGGTTCCGTGCTGTTTCTACTCCAGCTGGGGAATCACCAACTGAAACGTATCATCGGCAGTGGAACTTGTACCGTCGTTGGGTGAGGCCTGAGCTGCATACAAAGGATGAGATCGGTGAGACAATAGTCCTGGAACAGTTACTCCGTGTTCTTCCCTACGAGATCCGAGTGTGGGTGAAGGAACATGAGCCAGCAACTGGACTTGATGCTGCTAAACTGGCTCAGCAGTACATCAATGCTCACCGTGAAGTCAGCACTCTCAACCCACGAAAGGTAACTTTAAAAGCTTTCCCAGTGGCACTGATGAACCTCATGTTGACTCAAATGTTGCTCATGCACAGAAAGTAGCTCCAGAGAAAAGACTTGTTTGCTATTACTACCAACAACCGGGTCTCAAGGCAACAGTGTGTCCGATTTGTAAATCTAAACTGACTGGTATTTGCTGTGTCCCAAGAGAGGAGGACATTGATGTGAACAATACACGCAAGACACAATATATGTTCAAGTGACTTAAATGGACAATGTTTGAATGCTCTGTTGGACACTGGTAGCTCTTTATCTTTGCTCAAAGGAAGTCACATGTCACATGTTCCATTTGCTAATCTGGTCAATGTACAATGTGTTCATGGGGATGTGAAGCAGTACCCTCAAACTGAAGTTAATGTGTGTGTATAAGACCAAACTTATTTGTTGAATGTGGCTGTTGTTGATGATTTACCTGCTGACATGATTTTGGGGAGAGACTTACCAGTGCTTACTGAAATTTTGCATTCTACCCGAGACTTTGTAACCACTTCTGACCATGCTGATGTTGCTTGTCCTGTTGTAACACGAGCCCAGGTTAAAGCAGGTCTGCAGCCATTGCCAGACTTACACCATAGTCTGTTGCAAGGTGGGACTAAGGGCCCCAGAAAGACACGTCGTCAACGATGACTAGAAAAAGGTCTTGGTACCCCAGCCCCTGAGATCCAAACTGAGGGTCTTGAAGTTCACGGCTGGAAGGTCCCAGAAAACATTGCAGAACTGCAAAAAGCTGACAAGTCATTGAAACCACTGTTTGCTAAAGTGTTTGAGGGAAAACAAGCTGACTTGTGTGGGGAAAAGTATGTTGCCATTAATGATGTATTGTACATGCAAACCCCTGAATTCACCCGTTTGCTTGTCCCTACATGTTGTCGTCCCATTGTTTTACACTTAGCACACAGTATTCCATGGGCAGGACATATGGCACTCCAGAAAACATACACTCACATAAGCTCACGATTTGTTTGGCCCTCCATGTACACTGATGTACAGATTTACTGCACCACATGCCAAAAAAACAGTGCTGTGTGCCGACAGGATAGGGCACCTTTACTACATCTGCCTGTGATATCTGTCCCTTTTCAGCGTATTGCCATGGACATTGTGGGATCTCTGGAAAAGAGCAGTGCAGGACACCAATACATCTTGGTCATCAGTGATTATGCGACAAGGTATCCTGAGGCTTTCCCTCTTGGTTCCATTACTACGCCCAAGATCATCAACGCCCTCGTCCAGCTTTTTTCCAGAGTCGGGATACCAGATGAAATCCTCACAGACCAAGGGACCAATTTCACGTCATGGCTGATGAAGCTACTGCATCGACAGCTAGGCATCACCATGAGCTCAAAAGGAATGGTATGACCAGCACGCTGAACCATGAACCAGAGAGCTGCAGCCTGGACAAAAGGTACTGTTAATGCTCCCTACCTCAACAAACAAGCTGCTGATGAAGTGGCAAGGACCCTACACTGTTGTTCGCAAGGTGGGACCAGTGACATATGAAATTCATCACCCTGACAAAGGCAAGGCAATACAGACTTACCACATTAATCTGCTGAAGGAGTGGAAAGAGCCATCCAGCAAACCTGAAACATCGCTTCTAATTCAGGAAGTGGAAGGGGATCAGGAGGACGAACAACCAGAGCCGACGGTGAGAGCGCCAGCACAGCCAGCAGGTGTTGATCTGCTTCATCTGGAAGAGTCCAAACAAGCTGAGCTGCACTGTACCACCTTCTGGACCAGTACCCTTCATTGTTTCGTCAGAGGCCTGGGCGAACCAACCTGGTACAACAGCAAATCCACCTTCTTGATCCAACACCTTCCCGACAGCGGCCGTACAGAGTACCCGAAAGGCTGGTGGCACCCCTTGAAGGCAGAGTTCGAGACAATGCTGGAGTTGGGAGCTATTGCACCCTCCAAGAGTGAGTGGAGTAGCCCAATTGTTATCGTCCCGAAGAAAGACAACACCTTGCGCATCTGCATTGACTTTCTAAAACTGAATGCCCAGTCAAGATTTGATGCGTCCAGACCCTACACAGCGTTCCGGACCCCGCTGGGGCAATTTAATTTCACGGTTCTACCGTTCGGGTTGCATGGGGCACCCACAACGTTTCAACGTCTGATGGACCAAGTCCTCAGAGACTGTGAAAACTGGTCAGCCGCTTGACTCTGGATGACGTCGTAATCTACAGTACGACTTGGGAAGATCATCTTCTGCACCTTGAAAAGACCCTGAGCAAATCAGTAAAAATGTTTCGAAAATTCATATTTTAAGCCCCACAGAAGAAAAAAAAAATAACAAACTAGATTTCTTTTTTTTCTTCTTTTTTTAACACATTTAATTAATTTATCTCATTTTGTATTTTTTGTTTAGAATTTGTTACAAAAACAAACTTCATGCTATTAAGATCAAAAGAATACTCATTCAAAAATCACAACTAATTTTATAAAACAACTGATTCAGACTCTAATTTCTAATAGAATGAGCCATGCTAGAAGCCCATATAAAAGTCAGTGCAGTTGTGCATGAGATGGACATGATAAACACATCTGACTAAGACATGATTATGCTTCATATAGTCTTTATCTGTTTTGTACTGCATTCTCTAGTGCTTGTTGTAATTATTTTTTTTAGACATAAGTAATAATGTGATTTTCACATGAGCTAATATGTTTAGTAATATATTTTAATATATCAGTAAATTAATTTTTTGATAATGACAACAGTCTACGTGTAAATAGTGACAGGATTTTCATTTTTGGATAATTATTCCTTTAAACAGTTCATAGACACTTGATTATCCAGGCTGAAATTTTCTGTTTGTAGTGCAAGTCTGTAGTGCTCCTTTGACATAAGCCATAAAAATTATGTATTTTCAGTATTTTAGTGTCACTCTCACTGACATCCAAAAGTGCCTCTGGCACAAGGCAGAATGCCACTAAAAGGTTCTCTCTTCTTCCAGTCTTGAGAATTTGATGTTGCGTTAGAGACGTGACTAGAAATGCTTCTGTCTGTAAACTATAACTGCAACTATATTCTTTTTTTATAGTTGCACTTGCAGCCAAAACACCTGTTGATAAAATTATATGGGAGACTATTAAGAAAGCAAAATGCAAGGTGTGCAATCTTTAGGGTTTAAGTTTAAATTATGCATTTAAGAAAATGTTGGGTTCATTGGGCTCTTCTGGCATATTGCTTTCGCTAGCCCACTATTCATTGATTTAGTGCTTGAGAGCATGCATTTGGGTTGACATCACTGATGTCTTAAAGGGGTCATATGACGTTGCTAAAAAGAACATTATGTTGTGTATTTGGTGTAATGCAATGTGTTTATGCGGTTTAAGGTTAAAAAAACACATTATTTTCCACATAAT
>NW_015547710.1:390978-410668 GCF_001515605.1 Sinocyclocheilus anshuiensis
AAAAAAACATTAAAAATCTTACGGTTCAAAAACTTTTGACTGGTAGTGTATATGTATTTAAAATATAATATATTTAATACTTCAATTTAATATTAAAATTATGAAAAAGTTGTTTGAATCAATGATTCAACGACTCACTCATAAACCTACTGGATGAATCGGCGTTTTTGAATGATTCTCTTGAATAAATGATTCATTCAATTATAAATTTAAGTCACTTTTCGCCACCTAGTGGCGAAACAATGCAATCGACACAAACGTTATGTGGCCGTTTCAAACGTGGATTTGCTCTATTTTGGTCGCGCTACCATAGACATCTATGTTTATATCTGAATTATAAACTTTCATCCCAGTATTTCTGTGATAATATGAAAGACTGTACGACAGAAATAATACTGTGTAGTTGAAAAGACTGTTTGTGAAGCTGTTTCTTAACCAAACATGGTAACTGCTCTCTCTGTGTCAGCGGCAGTGCGAACGCAGATTTAAATGATCCGGTAAGACTTTGTCAAAGGTTTAATAGACACGGGAGAATCGTTGTCATTTAGAAATTAGATCGTGTGGTTGTCTGAATCGAGATCGCAATCTTTTAATGATTAATCGTGCAGCTCTAATACACAACTTAATTTGGAAGTTATTATAAAACCCATCGCAGGCACAACACAATTAGTTTTAAAATATACACGTATTGTAACACTCCAAAGAGAAAGGACAATTTTAAATTACATCATATGACCCCTTTAACTTCACGATGCCTAATACTGCCCACAAACTGTATGACTTTCAAGGTCATCGGATTGCTGTTTTTTTCACACTACAACAACTGTCTCTGCTGATGTCATTTCGAGTCAAAACACATTTCATACTGCAGGACTTGGATTGCAGACAGGTCTAGATATTTAACCTGCTAACTATCTATAGTTTCTTTCTTTGAAAATTCACACATGGTGATTGTGCACACAACATAGACACATGCATTTAAAGCACTTGATGCCTGCTTTGGTGACACATCTTTCCATCTGTTGCGTTCATTTAACTACAGTTATGATCTTGTCTTTGAACCTCCATGACTCACAGAACCAGACTGCATTTAACACGTCCTGTACAGCCTTCTGTAGATGTGTGTCTGGAGAGTGTCAGCCTGTGATTAACTAGTTGGCCTTCAGGGGATGTTTGGACTTGTAATATCATGGCTGATGCCAGTCTGATATCATTGGTGGTGTTCAGTGGTGGACGAAGTACACAAATCAAGTACTTGAGTAAAAGTACAGATACGTATAATAAAATATTACTCCAGTAAAAGTAAAAGTACTCCTTTTTCAATTTTACTCGAGTGAAAGTAAAAGTTACTCAAAATAAAACTACTCCAGTAAAGTACAGATACTTGAAAAATGTACTTAAGTACAGTAACGAAGTAAAGCTACTCCGTTACTGTCCACCACTGGTGGTGTTATTTATTTATTTACAGAGGAGTAAGATGCAACACACAGATTCATCAAAATTCATCAAACATTAATCAGCCTTTTCAGTGTGGGAAAAAATCTTGATCGAAATCTCCAAAAATAATAGTAATGTTGAGTTTTAACCTAGTCTCAGTTGCTGAAGGTGATTACATTCTTTCCAACCATAGCAGCTCTCCATTGCCCCTTAACACAACAATAATCTGTTTATTACAAATATGAAGCTAAGTCGGCCCGCTGGAAAGGGTACATGCCAGACATGTGGTAAAAACTTTTGGATTTAGTGGACATTATTAGCCCAATATGGTTTGCCCGTATTGTTCATTTAGCAGGCTACTATGATTATCACTGAATTACAAGATCCTGAAAAATCTCACCCCCTGCCTCTATGCTTCATTTTCTATGTTTGTCTCATGAGCAATTATGCTTCCTTTGTCTTTCATAAGTGCTTTAGGCACATTGGACCATATTTCCTAGAAGAATTGTAATGGCCTACATTAGCCAGATATTGGGTGTGCAGTGTGACCAAAACCTTTTAAGACTTAACAGTATAAGTAATGTTATATCACAGTCTCATTCAAAAGTTTGGGGTCAGTAAGATATAGCCTACTATATTTTTATATGCTAATATATATTAAAGGATGCATTAAATTAAATGCATTAAATTTTATAACTGTTTTGCTTTATTTTTGGTTGAATAAATGCAGCTTTGGTGAGCATAAGAGACTTCCTTTAAAAATATTAATATTAATCTTATTGACCCTAAATATTTGAACAGTAGTGATTTGGGGGGAAATTCTGTAAAAATTATCCCTATGTATTAAAAATTAAATAGCCATGTAGTGATGTGTAGATTTGTTTTTGTTTTTTGAATAACACATTTAATCTCATTTTGTATTTTTTGTTTGGAATTTAAGTAACAAAAACATAACACAACAGCTTCATGCTATACTTAAGATAAAAAAAATAATACTCATTCAAAAATAAAAGCTAATTTTAGGAAACAACTGATTCAGACTTTCATTTCTGATAGAATAAGCCATGCTAGAAGCCAGTATTATGTATGAGGTAAACATGATAAACACATTTGACTAAGACATGATTATGCTTCATATAGTCTTTATCTGTCTTGCACTGCATTTTCTGTTGCTTGTTGTCATTATTTGTTCTAGACATAATAAGTAATAATGTGATATTCACATGTGCTAATTTATTTAGTAATATATAGGGATGTAACGGTATGAAAATTTCTTATCACGATTATAGTGACCAACATGATCACGGTTATCAGTATAATCACGGTATTGTTAACATGTGCTGGAAATGTTCAAAAAGTACTGTCACATAAATCATTTCACCAAGTTTTACATTTAAAATCAATAAACAACAAATAAAATGAGTTTTTGTTTGCATAACTAAAACAATAACATTGCCAATGATGTTCGGATTTTAAATGACAACATGACTGACAACAGTTTATCTAATAGCATGTTCAAATATCTAATGTAAATGTTCAAATAAAGCTTTGAAAAAGTTTCATAAATGGTAAACGTCACATTTCAGCTTTTAAATAAAGAAAAGGGTCAAGTCAAAATTATAATTGATTAATAAATGATTATATGTATTTTATCTGCTCCATAAATAATACTAGATACCTTATTGTTTCAATGTGTACGCTCTTTTGCGACTAACTTTCTCAGTTGGTCACACCAGCAAATGATTTGGTCGCAATATTTTCATTTTTAGGGATTAATCGATGCATGCTGGTGAACTTTTATCATAGTTTATAGTTATATGAAAACGAAAGTGGTTAACATTCAACCCCTTCTTTTTCATCAGCATTATTTGTGATTTAAATTTTGTGAACCGGAGTTCCTATATGTTATAACCGCACTTCGGGTGCTTTGACTTTCGAATTCGCGATCTTCATGTCACGTTTTACAAGAAAAAAAAAGCATAACAACAATAAAACAGTAAGATACAATGATAAACTAGCTTACAAAACGTTTATTAACAAAAATTAATAAGACGAGGTATGACATACACCACATGCTGTATTATATACCGACTAATAAATTACAGAACGTTTAGCAAACACTGAGGAATCAAATAAATAAAAAAGAGAGCTTACATAGAATAACGTGAGGTAAACAGCAAAGATAACAAGCTTTTCAAAATGAAAACAAAAAGAAAAGTAAAACTAAACTGGCTGTCGGTGACAGTGCTAGCATGTTTTTTCCCCCACAAGAATACCAACATGTTCACCTTTGGTTTAAGAAGCGGTCTTTTACGTTACTCTAACATGAAACCCATCCATCGTTTCCTCAATATTCGCGTCATTTTTGCTGCACACAGCTTCGCGCTCGTGCTGACGCAGTGAGTATAAACCAGGCTCTACACTCTATAAGCGATGCGCAGCTCAAACGAGTAGCGTGGTTTCATTATGCTTTCAGTTTCGTTTGCTGTTTGATGTTTCTCATATGCAACAGAAATGGCAGCGCTTATGAGTTAAACAATGCGGTGGTCGCGCCAGTGGGACCCCACACAAAATTTAGTCGCACGGGCAGAAAAAATGGTCGCACTCTGGAGCCCTGTGCTGGAAAGTATTTATTTATCCTCAGTTGTTTAAATCGCGGTAATCGAATACAGTTATAGTGATAATTAAAATATGAAACGGTATTACTAACCGTGGGGTATTTTATCACGATTTATCGTCAAACCGGTAATCGTTACATCCCTAGTAATATATTTTGTTTGGTTTCATTTTAGGTTAAATTAATTATATTATATATTATTCACACACATAATTTACATTGCACAAATTACACTTTTAATATGATTAAAATTTAATGTGCATTAAAATTTAAGCAATTTAAACAAATTAAAATTTAAGCAATACAAAGTACTTGAACATGGTCCAAGTAATTAAAGTTTAATTATATTTCCCAACAAGATAAATCCCGCTCTGTACTTTGAGAAGGCTGGTAGAAACTGGCGGGACAGAACTCTCTCTCTTTTCTAATGTTTTCTTCTAATTTTCCAAAGCAATTGACACTGGTTGTAAAAAGTTGGAAGAGCTAATTTTATCTTCCACATGAGCAAGACGTTGTGTGCTTAAGAAACTAATATATAAATGCACCCAACATGCCTTACCTTGCCTAACAAGCACAAACTGTGAGAAAACGACTGAATCCTGCAAGATATTTCTGTACTAATGCACAGCATGACTATGAATAGCTAATTAGTTGAATAATGTGTATGGACTGACATTTACTAATTAAAAAACAAAACTTGTGAAAAAAGACAGATGATAAGATGTGAGTGTGGATTTGGATAGAAAAATGAGACTACAAATGTAATGCAGTGGAGACTTGTTTTGTTTTGTGTGTGTGTTTGTCAGTATGAATTGTCTTCGGTTTTTATGGACAGAGCTTGTCAATGTTAAGAGCAAGCTGGTTGACAGATGTGGTCAGAGGCCTTGCGCTCTCTTTCTCTCTCTGCATGAGTGTTGTCAACACCTCCAGGTTTACGCTGTGACTTAACCGGGCATTGCATGACAACTACGACCAGAAGTTATTCAGTTTCACTGAGAGTCGATAACATGAACAACAGCAACTGGTGGTGATTTTATGCAAATGCAGCAAGTAACAATAAAGACTGCACTTATGAGCTGTGTCCTTTAATGTACTGTATAGTAGTGTGTTGGTGTGACGGGAGAAGTTAATGTATTTATAAAGTTAACCTGTTCCATATGTTTTGTCTTTGTCCACATACATGAATATAATACAAAGGTGTGATTATTACGTGCAAATTAGATCCGTATTTCATTAACCTTTTTTTTGTTTCAGATCTTTTTGATTTTGTTAATATTTTTTCTGAAGAAAGATAAACATGTATAGTGATGAAAGTGAAAATATTAAATGTCATGGATGTATATTTACTGAGTAATCCACTGTTTTGTAGAGGAGGCCATTTTCACCTGGCAAATTACAGGAGGGTAAAACTGACTTCAGAAAGATGGCAGCATCATTATTTTATGTTTACACAGAGATTGATATGTCTATTAGTAAAATCTGTTGACTTTAGTAATCTTTGTTTCATTATATGCCAACACTGACAGTTCCAAAATGTCAAAGAGCACTTTTTTTTGCCACAAGTTTGCATACCTGTAACTTAAGAAATATTAGAGATATCTTAATATCCTTTTAGATTCTGGTCCTTAAACAAAAAAAAAACAAAAATTGAGCAAGGGAAGTTTCTGAAATTTGGTTGCTTTGACAGAGTGACCCAGATGTCAGTGGTAACCAAAATGTTTTGCCGGTAACATGGCAGAAATAGCTTTTATTTTTTGTTACTTTCTGAAATTTGGTTGCTTTGACAGAGTGACCCAGATGTCAGTGGTAACCAAAATTTTTTGCCGGTAACATGGCAGAAATAGCTTTTATTTTTTGTTACTTTATCGTGTTGGACCTAATTAGGTCAACTTATTGTACTCATGGGCACAAATGCGCCATCAATATCTAAAGTGTTTCAGTATTTTGCTATGGTTTGAACCTCGTTCCCACTTTCTTTCTGTTGCTGAGTGCTTTCTGCCTAGCAACAGTGCTTTGCTGTGGGCAAGCAGGCTGCTGCTAGTATGATTTCCTCTGAATAGGGATTTAGTGGTTGTGGATTGGGGATGGTTGACATCTGAACCACAAAACTGGGTTTAGAATTTGGACTTGGTTTTGGCATCGCATTCAGGTATCTATCTGCTGTATTATTTTTTTTTCTTGAACAAAGCTCTGATTCTGTGTTTTATGTTTAATACCAGTTTTCATCCAACCACTGCAAGGGGTTTTACTGGAAAGACAAAATTGGGGCAAATTTTGCATATGCAAATTCTTCACTGTGCCCACAGAGATTTCCTAAAACTCAGATTGCTTTCTATTCACCAAGATGACAAGAGGGGGGGAAAAATAATAAAACAATATTTTTCTCTCTCTGTTTGTTACTGTATATAGTGGGGGTGGATTAAAAAAATTATATATATATATATATATATATATATATGAAGAGTTCATTTGCAAAAACCGATAACTTTTTTTTTTATTGTGCATTCTAAGTAATAGGATCAATCAAACTGCAGTTGGGTTGTTTTGATTAAGTAATAATAAATACAGGTAATTTACAGAATTAAAGTTCATTGAAAGTATGTTTTTTTTTTTACATATGAAAATTCTGTTTTATAGCAAGAGCAGATAACTCCACATTTCATGTTTTAGTTTAAAAAAAAAACACTCGTTTAATCTTTGTAATCTCTTCAGATGACAATGTAGATGCCTGACAAACGTTGTTGTTGTTGTGATCATAAACTGTATGGATGTGATTACACACAATACACGGAGCTTTTCCCACACCATTGTAAAGCGCTGCTTTTGCAAGGTTCCGTGAAAAAGTTTCAGCTTTTATTTTCCTTTACGCCCTGAAGAAGATGTCACAGGTTCATCAAGTTCGTCGAAATAATCCATCCTCGATCACGTTTAGTCAGTTTTGACGAAACTCCTCTCAACTAGCACGTCTTTTCAAAGTGAAAGCAGCCTTAAGATTGGTAGGTTTAGGGGTGGAGATGGGTGGGTTTAGGGATCAGGCAGCTCTTCTTTTTTTTTTAAAGTGGCGTTTATTGGTTTTTGCAAATAGACTCTTCATATATATATATATATATATATATATATATATATTTAGCCTAATGTCTTTATGACTGAGATTAGCTGTATTAATTTCTCCCATCCAGAAGTTATCAAGACCTACTTTCCCACTTTCTTATAATTGGAATTTGACATCTTGGCTTGTTTATAATGTCACTCTGTTTTTCTTGAAGGCAGAGAAAAGAGGCACCATGGCGCGGTGGGAGTGAGAGCAGATTAATGGTTGTTTACGGAGAGAAAAGGGATGGGGAGACCATCTTTCAGAGTTTTGAGAATGTTCCAGGCTATAGGATAGGATTCCTATTTATCTTAGACGGATGTGTCATAACATACTTGACTTAAGCAAGACTGAGAGAGTGTCTTTGAGTCTAAAGTAATCACATAAAGTGATGCTTTTTCATATTTGTCCACTTCATCGGTTTCGGCCCTTCACCTCTGAGATGGAACACAGTGCAGTAATGTAATCCTTTCTTCATTTCATATTTGATGGTGATGGTCATCATTACCACAGATGGTATCATTGTGGGTACAGCATTGTACTTCAGTTATGAAAGAGACATCAAATCCTGGCCATCAGGACCAATGCTAATTGCCCACATGTTTTTGCGCAATCCATCTGGTTCAGTTTTGCAGTTCCACTAAACAGACTGTGTGCAATTTATTTCTCATTAGTGCCAGAGAAGTCTTATGTATACAGGATGTTATGTGTGGCTTAAAGTTGAAATGAAGGATATTTCCTGTATGCTATTTATAGAGCAAGGCCTTGAGTTTTAAATACCACAGCCAGTGATACGATTGGCTCTTTAGGTCCTCTGTGTTCTGAGATAAGTGAGCTGATTGGAGGTTTACTGTGTGGACACTGTGTAGTGACACCATGCTGGTCAAGTATTAAAGTGTCTTTTGTTTTCCCATCAGATTTTAAATGAAGAATGTGACCAGAACTGGTACAAGGCAGAACTCAATGGAAAAGAAGGATTCATTCCTAAAAATTACATAGAAATGAAGCCACACCCGTAAGTATTTGCTATTTTAGTTACAAAAAGACTATATATATATATAATATATATATATTACTATATAATATATATATATATTAGTGCTGTTAAATGATTAATCACAATTAATCGCATCCAAAATAAAAGTTTTTGTTTGCATAATATATGTGTGTACTGTGTATATTTATTATGTATATACAAATACACACCACATGCATGTATATATTTAAGAAAAATTTGTTACGTTTATATTTTAAATGTATTTATATATGATATAAATTATATGAATATAAATATATACACGTAAATATTTCCAAAATATATGCTGTGTGTATTTTTATATACATAGGTCAAGGTCAAAGTTTATTTATATAGCACCTTAAAACAACACGAATGTTGACCAAAGTGCTTCACAAGCAGAGCAAGATACACACATATTAAAACAGAACGTGACAAGTAATCAATCCAATAACTTAAAAGAATAATCAAAACAAACATTTATAATAGCCAAAAAACAGTCATAACCTGGTACATCACAGAAACTGCAACCCCTGGCCTTAAAGAGATGCATGCAAAATAAAACCAAGTTATGAGTAAGCCTGAGAAAAAAGGTAGGTTTTAATTGATGCTTTAAAGATGCTTAATGTAGGAGAAGCTCTAATCGTTAAGGGTAGTGTGTTTCAAAGTTTTGGAGCATAGACTGAAAAAGACCTGTCTCCTTTTATTATGTAAACAAAAACTATATATATATATATATATATATATATATATTAAAAGAAAAACAATTTTTCCAAAAATTTTCATTATCAATTACTCTCCTGTCACTCCAAAACCATAAGACTTTTGCTCATTTTTAAAAGACAAATGAAAAAACAAAACACTGAATCTTCAAAAAATGTATAAATCCATCATTAAAGTAATCTGTGTGAATCAAGCATTTTAATCCAAGTCGTCTGAAAAGGCAGTCATTTTGTCACGAATCCGGTCTATGAACTTTCAATTCACTCACCACCAGAGGTCACCCTTCCATTACATTGACTCTTGCACTACACAAACTGTTGCATGTCATCCCGGACTACATATCCCATCATCCATTGCACTGATTGCACACAGCTGTAACCAATCACACATTCACTATATAACACTCACTCTGATCCCTTTCAAACGGCCGAGTATTGTATAGTGTTTATCACTCTCATAGCGATAGCTACTCTACGGAGCCTGTCTAGTTTTTCATAGCCTTATCTTAGTCTTGCCTTGTCTGTTTTCTCGTGTCCTGATCTTTGCCTGTGTATCTCGGATTCCCCCCTCGTCTTGCCCTATTCGGATACTGTTTGCCCCTGCCTGGACCTTTGCCTTGTACCTGGATTTATCCCTCTAGTCTCGCCCTGTTGATTCTGTTCGCCGATCGTAGACCCACGCTAGCCCTAGGAATATTCTTGTGTCTTGCCCTCTATATACCTGTTGCCATTGTCTGACCCTTGCCTGTTTCTGACCATGTCGGTTAATAAAGCTTCGCACTTGGATCTGCACGTCTCACATCTCAGTCACTACGTGACACATTTTATATAATGAACAGATTTAATCGAGTTTTTTCCAGTAGCTCATCCATACTTGCTTGAACAGTGAGGTTTGTTCTCACTTGTCAAACAAGAGCTTCTGCAAGAACGAGTGAGGTTTGTTTTCAACGCCTCAAGCAAAAAAACATCACTGTATTGGTGTAATGGACAATGAAGGGCCAGAAATCTCTCAGGTTTCATAAAAAATACTGAATGAAAGTCTTCCAAGTGGGTTTGGAACAACATAGCAGAATTTTCATGCTTGGGTGAACAGTACCTTGCATTTCCTCCATGTTAATAAATGGAGGAAAATAATGCAATAAACCATATTTAAAAATACATTGTTGAATTTTTCTTTTTTGTAGAAACTTTGCAGAGCTATTGTTACATAATATCAATGTAACGTCCTATTTAGTACCGATTTAGTTATGAGTCCATGCCTCTTTTAGAAAAAAATACCTTTCTAATATACAGTATACTAATATACAATCTAATAAACACTCTGTATTTCTAATACACAAGTTCAACTACTGTCCATCCACCAGACCCACGGACACATTATATTACACAAGTTTCCCAGTCTCATAGCTGCTTTGCATTCTCAAAATTCGAATGTACTCAGTGCATTCTACACAGTATCTAAACTACTGCTTTTGGATTTGTTCTGAACACGCAGCTGGTTTTATGGGAAGATTCCCCGTGCAAAGGCAGAAGAAATGTTAAATAAACAGAGACACGATGGAGCTTTTCTCATTAGAGAGAGTGAGAGTGCACCTGGAGACTTCTCGCTGTCTGTCAAGTATGTATTTGTCATTCTATTCTATTCTATTCTAATGTTTTGCCAGTTTGTATGTGACCGTTCTAGTAATGAACACTAATACAGGCTGCTGCTTTTGAAATTTTGATGCAGTAATTGAATCTGTTCTTGTAAATAGGGGCATGTCAATGAATAATTGATGCAATGCAGCACAAAATATGGCAGTTCTCAGCACTTTATTTATGTGTTATTGCAAATTCTTTTTGTGTGGTTTCTAAACTAGGCCAACACTGTGTGAATCATTCAAATAGTTCTCCACAGATAGCTGCAAACCTTAGGGTTCCTGATAAACTGAACAGTGCAGAGTTCTTTACTGTAATTGCAATATCCAAGTGTTATAAATGCAGCCGGCTATTATGTAATTTTCTAAACAATGTGTTTTTTCCCCTTTCCTGTAGATTTGGGAATGATGTACAGCACTTCAAAGTCTTACGGGATGGAGCAGGAAAATACTTCTTGTGGGTGGTCAAATTTAACTCGTTAAACTCTTTAGTGGATTATCATCGGTCCACTTCGGTGTCCAGGAATCAGCCCATTTTCCTCAGGGACATTGAACAGGTACCACAGGTAGGACTGAATCAGTGCTGAAACATTTCACAAATACTGTTACACTTTGGTTTTATTTTTAAAACATTAAATGCACAAATGCCGTATTTCTGTCCCACCTTTTAGACTATATCCAACAATTAAAATTGTGAATTATATAAAAAAATATATAAAAACTTTGATATAAATCGTAGACAAAAAGCATTTTTTTAAGATTAATTTATTTTACTCATTAAAACTGTTGTGTGTAGCTGTCACCCTGCTAGGAAGTGATTTTCTCCTCAGTAAAAACTGACCCTTAATTAAAACCGTGACACTTTTCCCCCCGCATTGTAGTGTGAACAGCATTCCACTTTTTTAAGAAGAAAGTATCAACTATTTTATGTTGAACTTTTATATAGTAAATTTATTAATTACTTGAAACCAACATTTGAGATTTCTATCCTCTAAGGAGTAAGAGCTTATGAGTAAGAGCTTAAATGTTTAAATAAATATATATTTAGCTTCTTGAGATTGACTACATTTTCTGAAGGTAAAAACAATATATATATACAGCCAGACTTTAAGCCACATTGAAGGCAATATTGTCATAATTCTCAACATTTCTACTTTTGTTTCACAGCATTCTACATATGTTCAAGCTTTGTTTGACTTTGACCCTCAAGAGGATGGAGAGCTGGGTTTCAGGCGTGGAGATTTTATCCAGGTCCTGGACAACTCGGATCCTAATTGGTGGAAGGGGGCTTGTCACGGACAGACCGGAATGTTCCCTCGCAACTATGTCACACTTGTCAATCAAAACATGTAACTCGCAGAGAAAATGTTTGCTTGCTTAAAGCACCTGTGGACATCCAGCTGGGTTGCCATGGAAACAGAAACCACAGAGTGATGGAGAGAAAAGGCTCAATTGGTGAAGTTGATGTCGATTGGCCGGTAAGATAAAGACTGTGCTGTTTGGAGTGGTTGACATTTTAAGAAGCACTATTGGCTGTGTGAGGAAAAATGCTCCAGACTGATATTTCGTTCATGTACTTTCACATCAGCTTTGCTTTATATGCAACTTTATTTCATGTTATATGACATCAGCTGTACTAATGAAAAATTTTATTTTATGTGAAGGAAATTCACAATATCACAATCACAATACTGGTACAGTTTTGCATCAGGATTTATTTTAAACACCATGTTATGCTTGATTTGTATTGTTAAAATGCATCACGCATGTTTCATGCTTAATTTTTGTATTCGTCTTTTGTCATCTTTGCAGAAGTAGTGTTACTATGTTATTTGGTGTGGGATTGTCAAGCATAATTTCATCATGCCATATAATTTCATTTCCATACCATAGTCAAATTAACTTACATGTAGTCTCTTTTTGTCTTAAAGGGATAGTGCGCCCAAAAATTTAAATTCTGTCATTATGTTAGGGTGACCTAACATAATTCTCTTTTTCCTGGACATGTCCTGGCCGGGATTTCTAAATTGTCTAAGATGTGCATTGGAACGTTCTCTGTAGAGCCCACCTTCTCACATGCCGTGATTGGTCGATTATGTACAATCCCTACATGCTATTGGTTTAATTTCAGCAAGTATGAAACGAATAGAAAACAAAGGCAAAAGGTGTGTTTGGCTTTAAGCTGTGCGGACCGATCGGTGTGTGAACATAGATGTGTATAGATGCCCCATTCGACCGCTTCAAGCACATAGACGCACGCGTCCGCCATCTTGGAACGGTCAACTTGACATCATTCACCATACTATGGGTTCGCAGACCATCGGCTGTGCAGGATTGTGGCGTCTTTGAATATTCATTGATTACTATGGTAAATTACGTCAAGTTGACCATTACAATATGGCGGACGGCTTACGTATAGCGGCCCATGGAAACAGTTGCTAATGAGGCATCTACGTATACATATATATATATATATATATATATATGTGTGTGTGTGTGTGTGACAACAAAGTACCGCGAGAGTGATTCGACAGCATGCTGAGCATCTGCTCTCTATAGCTCTCGCGGTACTTTGATGTCAAACACAGATCAGTCTACGCAGAGCCTCTTCAAGCCAAACACACCTGTGACCTGGACAATTTAGCCAACTTAGAAATCCCAGCCAGGACATGTCTGGGAAAAAGAGGACATATTGATGAGTACATTATGTACTCATCCTCATTTGTTCCACATGTGTACACATTTTTTCTGTAGAAGAAATATTCAAAACGTGTTCAGAATATGGGTATTTGTGTTGCAGGTTTGGAACATCATGAAGGTGATACCAAAATTGCTAATTTTGGGTAAACTGTCCCTTTAAATCAAAATAGCTTGAAAATAATGTAATGGTGCCAAAGCCTCTGTAGCAGATCAGTGATCAAATGTAACACATTTGGAGCATTTCATGAAGCCCTTTAAAATGGTACTGGGTATGTGATTCTATTGGGGATTTTCATAGAGTATGTTGTTTACTCTATATTATTCCTGAATAAATTAAACCGAATAAAGATATTTCCAGTGAAACTTCCCACTGCACTTGTACAGATCTTTTTTTGTGTGGAAAAAAAAAGTTTGATGCTTAGTAGTGAACAAAATTCAATGATCTGGACTTTGTGCCATCTAGAATGATGCCATATAACTGTGCTGACAAAGGGCTGAACTTGCTCAGATGGTATGCATTTTGTTGTAATGTCATGAATGTTGTAATGTCATTAAAGTTCCTTACCACACTCTACGGGGGCATTAGATGTCTCTTTTTGAAGCTGAGGGCTGTATACTGTTCATGATGTCATTTGAGGATGTTTATTTTTGTTTCTGTTTTTGAGTTTGAATTTTTCTTTGTGTGGCCCTGGTTTACTAAAAGAAAATAATCAAGTGTATGCATCTGTAAGCCACTTTTGAATGCTGAATTATTTTTTATCTTAAAAGTGGAAAGCTAATATACATCAAAGACTTGTAGCCATTCAGTTTCTTTCTACTTGTCAAGGTCATTTTTCTTCAAATTCAATTAATTTTTTTAAATGTTTGATGTATGATGAGTTGTGTTGCTTGTACACTTAGAAATGAGATGTGTATATACATCTGTGTCATAATGGAATAATGTTTTATGTTGATACTAAACCATTTCATCAGCTGCAGTAAACCTCAACAATAGAAATATACATGGCATCCGTTTGCTGTCTGAATAGTGCAGTTTCATAATGCTGGAGTTTATGTACACCTGCACAATGTAGATTATGAGTGAAATACATTTAATAACATTTACCCCTCTTAAGTGTTCATTTGTGTGTGTGTGTGTGTGTTTCACAGTGATTATGTCCTCTGTAGTTTACATTACATTATTTCTACATGTCCGGTATCTTGGATCAAAAAATAAATAAAATAGTATTACAATATACGCAGAATTCAGAGGAAAACAATAAAATAGTAGTGTGACTGCTTTTTTTATGATTTATTTTTTTTTTAATGAGTGTCAGATACCTCTACTAGTTATTTTTGGGTTGACAAAAAAAGAGACGCTATACCTTCTACAGGACTCAGTTAAATCTTTCACTGACAACAACTCTGTCCACATAAAATAAGTTTTTGTGAGCAACATGTAAATCATATAAACACACAGTAGCATAAAACGTTCATGCATTTTAAATTCCATTACTATAACGTTATGACAATTCCGACAGACACTTTTTCTCTTGTCTCGGTTGGTTCCACCAACAACCTCTATGTTCTTACTTGTTATTTTGTTGCCCCCTAGTGACATCTTGCAAAATAGTTTTTTTTTTTTGTAAAGTACTGCATACAGATAACTAGTAATATTGTGAGTTTACAGAAATTGTGCAAATATTAAATAATACTCGAATACAAATTAGTTCATTTCAAGAGCATTATGGTAAGATAATACAAGCCATGGTGGTGCATGTCAGTGCTGAAATCCACCAAAATAACGGAATTCGGAGGCATGTCCAAAAGCGCATGCGCACTGGTCAATCACGCCATCAGGAAACGAATCAAACAAGCGCGAGGATTCCCCGTGCATCGTTTGAAGTAATAATGTGATATTAGAAATGTGTCAGTTCGTAATGTTTTGACATAAACTCGTTCTTTCAACGAAGCTAGAATTTGTGCTAAGTTGAAAACTGCCAAAAATCAGAACGATTGCCAATGCACGCGAGCGAAACTTGTCATGTTCTGTTTTGTTGTCATACAGTGCAAGTGGTTTTATATTTATTTGTTAAATAAATGAATTTGTTTATCGCTTGTCTGTGATATTCCTGTCCTGATTACCTTATATTATTTCTAATTCCGAGCAGCATGGATTCAGCTTGGACGGCTCTTGATGTTGTAACTCAGACAATGTTTCAAAAAGCGATTGCCGGTATGCATGTAAACTTTACCTGACTTCCTCTGATCGTTCATTAAAATGCATTGGCAGGATTTTGAAGTAGCATGCCATTAGCTTCGTTCTGCAGGCAAAGCACTTAAAAATAACAAATTATTTGTTTTACACCACTTCTTCACAGATCCCAAGTCAGTTGATTTGGAGAAGCTGCCTAACGCAGTTGTAGTCCAGTCATTGAAAGACATCTCATTCTGTAAAGATGCTGGCTGCTTGTGTTATGCTGTAGTTCAGGTAAGTCTTTCTTATGTTGCTCATTTGTGACCTAGTCAAAACATAAAGAGGTTTCCATTAACCTACATCTTTGTTGTTGTTGTTGTTGTTGTTGTTGTTGTTGTTGTTGTTGTTGTTGTTGTTGTTGTTGTTGTTGTTGTTGTTGTTGTTGTTGTTGTTGTTGTTGTTGTTGTTGTTGTTGTTGTTGTTGTTGTTGTTGTTGTTGTTGTTGTTGTTGTTGTTGTTGCTGCTGCTGCTGCTGCTGCTGCTGCTGTCTACAACACACAGTATGAAATTAACTTCTATTGAAACTTTTTTTTATTATTACATAGTGAATAATATTTTTCTAAACAGGCAGAAGCTCAGAAAGCTGCATCCAGTGTATTCAGGCGAAATCTGTTGACACATCTACAGCAAGAGTTCACTGCCAGAGAGGAGACTCGAAAGTAAGCGCTCCTGCAGGAGTGGGTGTGTTTGGTCACATTTCTCTGCAGCATATTTGATTACATCAAGGTAAAATATCTCACTCGCTAGTAGGATTTTTAATTATTTTTAACCTCCACAAGGTTTTAGACTTGCTTATATGATGTTTTATTTTTAGGTGAACAATGCTCCTCTTGTGGCCCTTGTGGATCCAGTATATGACTGCCTCTATAGGTTGGCTCAGCCAGATGCCTTGATGAATGAGGAAGAGGTAAGATGTATTTCAACACCAATAATTGGAGGTAAATTTCACTTTGGGAAGCATTTTTGAATGTCTGCTGGCTGCATTGGAACCTTAACCTTGTTTCAAATTTATATTGTCGAATGCTTTATAGATTTTATGCTACAGGTTATAAGAATGTCAGAGGGCAAACTAATAATTTAGTGTAATATTTTACATGTGAAATGAAGACTAAATCTAAATTTACAGTATTCATAGAACTGTAGGTGAAAAATACCCAGATGATTTCTGCCGAGATTCTGTTTATATGAATACTGTATAAATGCTTGTGGAGAATCCCAAATATATCCACGTAGTAGCAACAATCCCAATGGTACACATTGTGAGGTAAATATTTATCCTGCTTATCTGAACATGAGCTAAAATATCAAGATGCTTAAGGTTGGAATAAACTAAACAACTTGTAAAATTTGAACAGATTTTTAAAGGGGACATGAACTGCCTTTGTTTTTCATTTTGTACTGTTCTCTGAGGTCCACTTATAATGTTAAGATTTTTACATCAAAAAACATCATAATTTATAATAAGCTATTTTCTGTCCTGTTTTTAACCACCCTCATCGGAACGCTCTGTTTGAATAGGCGTGGCGGATTGTAGACTCAGAAGTAAAGGCACACTGCTATGATTGGCTAATAGTTGTGAATGTTTGATAGCGTACATTCCTCATAGATGGACGCAGATGTGATTTAGGTCAACAATCTGTAAGAAGAGACAAAGCTACTGTGACCACATAATGAAAACAGTCACTCACACTTTTGTTGCAACATTACAGTCAGATCCAATATAGTCGGCATAGCATGTCTTTTAGTTTCAATCTTTTTGAAAACCCCGCGTCGAATTGTGCTTTGTTTGTAAATGAATCCACAGTAAAATGAAGTGAACAAAGGACCAAGTTCTTACTGACGCGGTCTGGATCTTCATTAAAAATAAAGTTCATTCACTCTTTCCTAATGTGGGGATCAGAAGGAAGGCAATGAAAAGACTGTTTTTCCACAACTTGGCTAAACAGGCAGTGATGTCAAAGCAGGCGCTGATGATCTTCTGCGGAGGCGGTGTTTATCCACACTATTACATCATAAAGTAGGGTATTCCAAAAGCTGTCGTTTTGGCAGACAGCCTTCAATATAAGCTGGTTTTAGTTTTGAGTTCTGAAACTTACATGATATTTGTATAGTACAATGACCTCTTATATGTCAAAAGATCAAGGGACTGTTGGTTTCTCAGTTCATGACCCCATTTAAAACTCTAGGAATAGAGAGGCAGAGTAACATCACTGGAAATAATGACAAAATAAAGTTCGTATTGTCTTGTTTTACTTTAACATCTTGGTTTTGTGCTGAAATTGATGAATCAACAATAGATAAGCCTAATCAATTACATTATTAAAGGTGATTAATCAATTAACAATTACTCATTTACATCCATATGCAAATGTCCAGATTGTCGATTGTAGCACCTACTCAGACAGTTAATGATTTCGGATGCAGTAAAAGACTATTTTAACAAATTCCAGTATTTTGCATTCATGTCAACAACTAAATACAAGAATTTCCTTTGTGTTTCTAACAGGTGGACTGCCTGGTTGTACAGCTCCATCGTGTTGGCAAGCAGATGGAGCAAACAAACTCCCAGCGCATGAACCAGCTTTTTTACTTGCTACGGGATGGTTTTCTCCTGACAAGGCTCTTGCTCCTGGAGATCTTGGAGTTCAGGGCCAGTGGCTGGACTACTACACTACAAGTACTACTAAGTACTACTACAGTGAAGTAGTTGACTGAGGTGCGCTGAGAAGAGAATGATGTTCCTTGTTAGCATTAGAATTTCAAGCGTTCATTGTTTGCAGCAGGTCTAAAGAGTACTTCATGGGAGAAAGAAGTGGAAACCCCATGTAATAGTACTGCGGAGAATTATGGAAGAGCTCGTGTTCATGCATTTGCATGTGTTGTGTTCAGCGTTTGAGTTTAGCACAGAATGTTCCATTTTGGTGTTCTCTTGTGAAGTCAGCATCATGAATCTGCACTGGATATTAACTTGATGCAATAAGAAAAGCAATCGCTACCAGCTGTAAAACTGTGAGCCACCAGCAGTATTCTTGAATGTTTTTTTTTTTTTTAGATTTGATATAACGTACACTCTCTTTTTTACACATTTTTACAGTGAAGGGTTATTGCAACCTCAGAGGAAGATTGTCTCACCTTCACCTGTGTTGTTAATATGACAGGAAAGTTTCTTAATTTTGTATTAATTTATAAGAAAGCCTATATTGTTAAAATTTCTGTATGGGCCAATATGTGTGAAAACATGTTCAGTCATGCTGGCTGCTGTAAAGTTATCCTTCCAAATTTGAGAGCATTTACATTGTCTTGTTCATATTTCTATTTTGAATTCAATAAATAGAAGTTTAGCTCTGTCTCTCTCTGCCAAGTTATAAGCATTTCTCTTACAGAAAATTCACACAAACTTTACATGTGCAATCACATGTTAAAATCACATGCAAAATATGTGGAACACACGAAACACTTGAGAAACATTGTTTTGGAACATTTTGATGGTGGAAATGTGTAAAAATCATGTGATCACATAACCATGTGAACAAATGTGGAAATGCGATCACATGGGTTTTACACATTTACACCGTGAAAATGTTACAAACCCACAAGCTTCACGTGTTTCACATATTTTACATGTGACTTTAATGTTTTTGCACGTGTGAAGTTCATGTGATTTTTCTGTAAGTGTTCCTAACGTACATTTATGTGGAATGTCAATTTCAGAGTGTAGCAGTCTGACTAGTTTTACTAAAGTGACAAGTATAATCGCTGCTAAACCAAGCATCTTGGTTTTGGACAACATGTTGTCAGAAATGTTCAAACTAATTTTATCTGACTTAAGGTATTGCCTATGATGGACAGCATCCTGTCCAAGAAGATACCAGTCCAGAAGATACCACTTCCAACGTGTGTGCTAGATTCTTTAGTGCTTCCCTTCCACAGATGCACAGCATTAAGAAACTACTCTCATATTACTCTTTGCAATAATAAGGTTTATTCATGGCCAATCAGGAGTCATTTCAGACACAGCAGTGCAACTCAACGATGACCGTATTTCAGTCACAGAATTTTGCTGTGCAAAGGTAAATGTCACCTTTGATAGAAAACATATATGTGGTATCTTTTCCTGTCAGGACCTCCTTCAGAAACTTTAACTTCAGTGCTGGTATAACACTGCAAATGAGCATCAGCTTCCTTTGATCTTCCTTTCTTCCTTTCATCTTCTGCTAGTGGAGGCTCAAGACTAA
>NW_015547710.1:410853-433051 GCF_001515605.1 Sinocyclocheilus anshuiensis
TGGAGGCTCAAGACTAATATATATATATATATATATATATATATATATATATCAAAAACAAAAAAACTGAAAATTTCAATCATATAGTGCAGTGGTTCATAATCCTGGTCCTGGGGAAACCCTACACATTTTGTACTTCTGTGTCAGATAAGGGAGCCACACAAAATGTGCAGAGCAGGGGGTCCCCAGGACCAGGATGAAGGACCACTGATGTAGTGTAACATATGGGATATATTTGGATCAACTCCTGAAAGCAAATATAAACTCTCTCTGGACCTACTGTATGTCATCTGTTTCCAGATCATCTTCAGCAACACGTCCCAATTCATAACCTTTAAAACATTTTATAAAGTATTCACATAAGAATTTGTAAATGTTTTATTGTCTACATATTTGTATCCTTTTCATGAGGTTTATAATGACAAGTAATTACATCTAGAGCTTTACTTTACACCAAATATGCTTTCGGTTATATACAAGTGAGACAGAAATTACCTCAAGTTTCTATGATCAACAAACAGTTAAAACAAGTGTTACAAAGAGTAAATCTGACCCAACACCACTGTTACTATAAAATCATGAATTTGAGAATCATACTTAGAATATGTTGGGCAGATGTATGTCTACTGCCATAAATAAGTGCAAATTATGCAAAGTGTAAAATAATATTTTATAGTTTCTAAACTTTCCCTGTAATGAATCATTAGCTGACAATGTGTGTGTAAAAAGCCTGTATTTCATAGAAAACCCTTCTGCAGACATAATCAATGAAATGTGTATAGAATACAAAAGTAGACAAGTTCATGTGCTTTCTTCAGAACAAATCTTAAAGGTATACTCACGGAGATAAATAATTTTTCGGAAAAACAACAGAGCTGACAGAAGGCCAACAATAAGCGATCCAATGACCATCCCACCAGCGGCAATGGACACTTTATTAGATCCCGAAAAATCCTCGTTAGAATCAACTGTAAAAACATACAAATACTTTACACCAACATGGGCAACAAAATAACACTGTCCATAACAACGTACTAAGAATGATTTTACTCAAAATATTTTTGGAGTAAAAGCCATGTTCAGTACAAAGAGCATCTAATGCAGCTTTATTGAAGCTGTAGCTGTTGTTTGATTTCTGTTGTTTCTTTCTGTCTTTCATATTACTTATTACATTTACTCATTTCAATCTCATCTCAATATTCATAATGTTCAAGTTATTATTATGGAATTATTATAATATTCAACATTTTTTTGTATATTATTTTTCTGTTTCTGTTGTGTGCTGTGTTGTCTTCACAAGTTAGAGAATGCTTAACTCTTCTCAATTATACCATTATTGTATATCATCTGCTTCCTGCTTTTAATCTACCTCTCACTGCCTCTTGTGCTGATAGAAGAGCTGACATAACTAGTTTTGGATATCAGACAAATGGGTATCCTCTGACCAGATCTGGTAAAGAAACTGGATCGAACATTTAATGTGCTTTCTTTATCCTTCACATATTTGATGTTCAAGACACTGCATCTAAATGGCACTGATAGACCTGAAAGTAACTTTACTATACAAAGCCACAGATTGCAGAATATAGACCCTCATTGAAACCAGTGAAATCCTGCAATATGGCCAACTCCCAACAATTAGTCTTTTTCTCAAAAAAAAAAAAAAAAAAGTATATTTTTTTGCACTTTGAGAATAAGGATTTTCAGAAATGGTGAGGTAAACACTTTTGAAACAGTGCTACTGTTAACCCATTGTTGACATATGTCTAGAGATGACATACACCTTTGTTGCACAATCTGCTAAATAACTAAAAACATTACTTAGATAATTCATAGAAATGGGTAAGAAATTAAGCTTAATTACTTATAGCAGATGTGATCTTCAATGTGTTTCTCCATCTTGTACATATTTGCTATTAAAGATGATGCATCTAAATGGTCAAACCAATGGATGAAGCCTGCTGGGTATCCATCAGCATTGCAGTAAAGGCTGACAGGTCCTCCATCTGTTACATATTCAGGCCATGTGCTTGTGATGGGATCCTTGCACTTTGCTTTATTGGGAGAAAACAAAATACTGAGGAGTGCTAAGAAAGCACTGTGGAAAAGAGAAGGTATTTAACTGCATTTAAAACAAAATGGCCAAGAATTTAACTCAGGCTCAATTTGAAAGTAAAACCTACATGTTTTTAACATACATGTTTTTCATTTGTTGTGAAGGTGTGAATACTGAATGAAATTACATTTACATTAAATCATTTAGCAGACACTTATATAAAACTTACAAACTTGCAACTTTTAAATGAGGATAATAGAAGCAATTAAACCAACAAAAGGACAACAATATGTAAGTGATGTGACAAGTCCCAGTTAGTCTCAATTATATTTTTAAAGAATTAATTGTGTACAAATTTGAATAAATCTCTTGAATGAATTTAAACAACCAAATATGAAGTTACGCTATGATTAAAGACATAAAAAGTACTAACTAGCCTATATCTCACCTGTGACACTGATGCTAAGTTGTATTTCTTCAACACCACTGTCCGTTACAACAAGGTACAGATATTTGCCCTCATCAGAAAACATTGTGTCAGAGATTTGCAGAGATGGACCCACTGCTAAGTTTTCAAGACTAAAGCGTGGATCTCCTGATCTTTCTTAATTGTCTTGACTAAAAAATGGCTTGCTCTGTTCAGCTTTTGTTAAATAAACTCCAAGTATGTGAATATCTTTGATGTTTTTGAAAAAGCATCTGATAACTGTGGTCTGAGCAACAATTCCAACTGCAGGTGCACTGTTAGAAATCGCTATAGATTTAGCAGCACACTACTGTAAAAACCTACAGCACAATACCACATTTATCCATTACAGTAAAATACTGTCATTTATATTGCATTCTGGGTAATTTTGACTTGGTGGGAATATTTTACAGTATATTTTAGTGTTGCTGTAACCTTGCTGTAGCCTGACTGTAATACACGGGGCAATAATACAGGATTACTGTAAATAGCGCGCCACCTGACGTCACATCACAGACAACAAAGTTGCTGCTGACCGGAGAGAGAAGCAGAACAGAGGATTTATGCAAGTTCGGTAAGTTGATTTTATTATTATATGTTTTTATTCTAGCGTACATTATTTTTAGTGTGGTATGAAGCCGCAAGTTTAGCCAGCGAACGTTAATCTCCTCCCTCAAAGCTGTAGTCAAAACTCCGTGAGTTAAGTTATGCGCTCTTTCATCCGCTGCTCTCCCTACATTTTCACATCTAGTGAATTAGCTTAGGGTTTATTTCGACCAAAACTAGTGTCGATGATAGTTGGAACTGCGGAAAGACAAACTCAGACCGTTTTGGTGTTTTATTTTGTTTCTGTCGAGTTTGAACGAAGCAAGGTAAAATTACCTTGTTTGTCAATGGAGTCTGCTGGGTTTTAGGAGATCGATAAAGGACGTTTGCGTTTAAACAAAAGGGATATTACGATAAAACAATTATCTATCTCTCTAGGAATCCCTTTTATAATGTTGTCTGATTCGAGCCTGTCACTGACAAAAACGAGCACTTTTTAGACATGCATTGGTGCGCAAAAATATATAACGTATATTTGCAGTCCGCTTCACGACTGACGGCAGCGGTCGCAGTCACGGTCAATAACTGTACTGGACATCGTTAATTACTTAGACATGGTTAGTCACTTACTTAGACATGGTTGAGAAATACAGTTCCACTTGCGATGTAAATGGGTGGTTTGGGGTCAGAGATATTGGTGCCAGCCAGGTTATTAACTATTTAGGTGGGAGACCAGGTCTATAGCATGGTGATTGATAAAAATGATTATGATAATAAAAATATGATTAGTGGTCAATTACTTTTATCAGTTACTAATGATCTATCAGACAACAAAAACAAGTCAAATGCATGCCAAAATCTTCAGCAATGTCAAGCGTAAAAGGATTTTTTTTAAATAACTTTGATGTATTGTTGGAGTGTATGAAATACACACGTAACGTTATAGGCAACACAGACTATGTGATTTTAGCCCATACATCGTCAACACGTAGGCTAACACATTATTGAATCAAATTTACTTGATTTTTTGCAGCTCTACAGTGTGGTCCACTTGTCTCTGCACCCTGTGAAGGGCACTGCTGTCACAAGGCAGTTTTTTGTAAGTATTATATAAATTAATTAAATTTTTATTTACAGTTGAAGTCAAAAGTTTACATACACCTTGCAGAATCTGCAAAAATGTTAATTATTTTACCAAAATAAGAGGGATCATACAAAATGCATGTTATTGTTTATTTAGTACCGACCTGAATAAGATATTTCACATAAAAGATGTTTACATATAGTCCACAAGAGAAAATAATTGTTGAATTTATAAAAATGACCCCATTCAAATGTTTACATGTACTTATTGATTCTTAATAGTGTGTTGTTGCCTGAATGATCCACAGCTGCTTTTGTGTATTTGAACCCTTTCCAACAATGACTGTATGATTTTGAGATCCATCTTTTCACACTGAGGACAACTGAGGTACTCATATGTAACTATTACAGAAGGTTCAAACGCTCACTGATGCTCCAGAAGGAAAAACCATCCATTAAGAGCCGGGGGTGAAAACTTTTGAACAGAATGGAGATGTGTATATTTTTCTTATTTTGCCTAAATATAATATTTTTTTCATTTAGTACTGCCCTTCAGAAGCTACAGAAGATACTTACATGTTTCCCAGAAGACAACATAAGTTAAATTTACCCTGATCTTCAAGTTTTCACCCCCGGCTCGTAATCATCGTTTTTCCTTCTGGAACATCAGTGAGCGTTTGAACTTTCTGTAATAGTTACATATGAGTCCCTCAGTTGTCCTCAGTGTGAAAAGATGGATCTCAAAATCATACAGTCATTGTTGGAAAGGGTTCAAATACACAAAAATGCTGGAAAACCAAAGAATTTGTGGGACCTGAAGGATTTTTCTGAAGAACAGCGGGCAGTTTAACTGTTCAGGACAAACAAGGGACTCATGAACAACTATCACTAAACAAAAAAAACAGCTGTGGATCATTCAGCTAACAGCACAGTATTTAGAATCACATTAAGAATTCAGTTTAAAAATGTAAACTTTTGGATGGGGCAATTTTTATAAATTCAGCTATTATTTTCTCTTGTGGACTATATGTAAACATCTTTTATGTGAAATATCTTATTCAGGTCAGTACTAAATAAACAACAACATGCATTTTGTATGATCCCTCTTATTATGTTAAAATAATTAACATTTTGCAGATTCTGCAAGTTGTATGTAAACTTTTGAATTAAACTGTATTTATTTATTTATGTATTTATTTTTCATCTATGCTACGGAATTTTCATTCACTATTTTCCTCATGCTGTCTGTTCATCTTTATTGATGATGTGGATAACAGGGTTTGTCTTTGTGTGTGTGTTTCATGATTGTGTTTCAGTTTCACCAATGATGGGAAGAAATGTACTGGCAGACAGCGAGTGAGCAGAAGATCAGGACGGTGGTGCAGAGTGATGGCCATCAACCCTGCATGTCAACAGCTTCATTCAGTCCAAAATGATGTTTAAATGGAGGACTTCACAGAGAGGGTCAGTGGCCTGTTTGCCACCACCCACATGCCCTACATTTAGGGGCGAATGTTGTGAGACACTTCTTGTTATTTTTGCTCATTTTTAAGATAGTTTTAAGAGAAATCAAGTTATCTCTTAGGACCGTGATTCCCAATCCAGCCCTCAAGATGCATGTGTTTGTTTCATTTATATTCTTGCACACTTAAAATGCTTTCATGGCTGTAAATTGTTGATGCACTGTACTCTGGGTAGCAAACACAGTACTAAAATATTTTGAAATGTTTTAATAAAAAATACTTTTGTAAATATGTTTGGATTGCCTTTTGATTTGTAATGTTATTCTGAAGTATTGTATCACAATTTTACTAACTATATGTATGTACTGTACTATTCCAACTACACACACACACACACACACACACACACACACACACACACACACACACACACACACACACACATTACACAATAGCAAAATACAGTAGAAACAAAATTACAAAGTACTGTAAAAATACAGTACAATACTGTTTTTTAGTTATACAGTTGAAGCACCCAGGGGTACTCTCACAACAGTTATCTGTGTATGAGAAGGCAGAGACTGCTGCCTGTGCCGTAGATCCAACGACAAGGAAATCGAAACGTGAATGAGTGACGCTTCTCACAGAGAGACGCTGCATTCGGCTCCGAAAAACAGAACAAGTGTGCAGATGCTATGCTGGCCTATTCAAACCTGGATCTCCGGGACGTGGCCAGTTTTGCTAAATCTGCTCACCAATTTTCATGGCCCAGTGGCACCCTGGGGTAGTGGACTGTCAATATGAATTGAAATTGTTCTGTGGAAACAGGGAGTTTCCTTTTTAGAGCCATCTAAAATCACAGGCAAAACAGGTAGATTATGTGTTTTTGGAGGGCTTTTATTAAGTAATGCAAAATCAAAGACAAAACTAGTTATATATGAGTTTTTGGAGGGCTTTATTATGTAATGCTACATCAGACAGTCCTGAAATTGGTTGAGTGACACCCTGGGTAGTGGATTATTAATCTGAATTTAAACTGGTCTGTGGAAACGGAGTTTCCTTTTTAGAGCTATCCAAAATCAAAGACAAAACTGGTCATATATGAGTTTTTGGAGGGCTTTTATTGTGTAATGCTACATCAGACAGTCGTGAAACTGGCTGAGTGAAATCCTGGGGTAGTGGACTGCCAATCTGAATTAGTCTGTGGAAACTGTGTTAACTTGTTTTAAATATCCTCTAATTGGATCTGGCAAAGAAACTGGACCAAACAGGTAAAGTTCTTTGTTCATTTTGCATCACCTTGAATGGCAATTATGTGCAACTAAATGGCACCAGGCCCAAGTCAACAGATTTGAAAATCAGTTAAAACGTTAATGTCCTTGTTAATTTTTCTAAGGTCTGAATGAACGGTCAAATTAGCTCCAGAATGACCAAACCAGTGGATAAAAAAAAAGCTGGGTAGCTATCTGTAGCACTGCAGTAAAGGTCTACAGGTCCTCCATCTGTTACGCTTTTAGGTCATGTGCTTTTGATCTTTGTACTTGAATTTATTGGGAGACAACAAAACATTGATGATTGTGAAGTAAGTACCATGTCAAACAGAAGGTATTATATAAAACTACTTTCAAAACAAAATAACTAAGAATTTTAGGATTAACTTTAAAAATTCAAACATTTTACATTTGTTGTGAAGGTGTGAATACTGAATAAAATTAATTTACTTGAAAAGAATTGTAGAAAGTTGAAGAAAGTGCAGAAAATTGAAGATGACAAAATAGTTAAAGAAAGTGCAGAAAATTGAAGATGACAATATATGAACACAATCTGACCTGTGATACTGATGCTAAGTTGTGTATTTCTTTCACCGTGGTCTTTTAGAACAATGGTTCCCAACCTTTTTCCAGGTGACACCTATTTAAACTTTCAAAATGTCTGCAAAAGCATCTGATAACTGGTAGCCTATGGACAATTGTGACTGTCCATACAAGTACAATCGTCATAGAAATTGTGGTAATTCATGATGGGAGCAGAACACATTTTGTACAGTCTTCATATTTGGAATTAAGGAATCCTATCACAGTCATGGATTAGATTAAGCCATGATTTGGCCTTAGTTAAATATAACATTTAAGTTTTTTTTTTTTTTTTTTTAATGTGCCGAGCATTGTAAGTTTTGTTTAATGTTTATAAATCTGATTTTCTCATCTTTGAAAAAATATAATCAGATTTTTTTTTTTGAAAAGCTTGATAAATTAATCAAACAATCAAGCAAATAAATAAATGAATAAATAATGTTTCAACATAATTTCTTATCTTATTTCTTTTAAAGGCATTTAAAAAATGTCTGACAGAAATTATTGCAGACGTATTGCAAATTACAATGTAATTACCGCCACCGCGATTTACATCATAGAACGCGATTGTTGATTCTCGTTCATGACCTCGCTTCCTTTCGGAAGACCACACGCCACTAATTATCATCACAGAAGCACGAGAATGTCACATGACGGGAATGTGTAGCTCGCTTTAGTCAGCTGTGCTACTGTGTGTGATCATGGCGGATCCGGAAGGAGAGTCACTGGAGTCATGGCTAAGTGAGTTGTTGTGCTAATACATTAGAAGAATACGTCTTAATTTTACTCTGTAACGTCTTTACGATAAGCAGTCACATCCAAATGCTATTTGTGACCAGTTGTTTTGTCATGTCTTGGAGTGTCTGTGATATTTATACTGACATGATGCATGATGGATAGACGGAATATAAACTGACCCTTCCTAGAATGCATTTTAGGTGTGATAGGTGCGTTCCAATTCAGCAGAATATTTGGGTCGAACGTTTGAACGCGTCTATTATGCACCTAGCGCTGAGTTTTGAGACAGACGCATTTTATGATTAGCAAGCTCATCTGTCATCTACCATTTGTTATTATTAAACTCCTTCTGAACTGCTGTTGCCTAAAACAGTTTAATTTAACACTTCTTTGCTATCTCTGAAACTTCAGATTTTAATTAGAAAACCAATCATTTAAACTGAACTTAAACTTCACTGGCATGTTGCACAGTTTACTAAATGTAAACTTTGAAGAAAACTGGGAATCATACACTAAAAATGGCTTACTTACTTCTATCCTGTCTCTTGGGATAAAAACATCTTCTAAATGCACAAATTTAAATATATTATGATCTTTTGTTTTCTTATAAATATGGCAAACCAAAAGAGTAAAGTATAAGAGTAACAACCGGTGAGTAGCTTTCATTTGAAAATTGTGATGTTAGTGTGACTTTTTTCTTGGTAGACAAAGCCACCAATCCTTCCAACAGACAGGAGGAGTGGGAGTACATCATCGGGTTCTGCGACCAAATCAATAAGGAACTTGAGGGGTATGTTTACCTTTTATAACTGGTGCATGAAACTGTCTTCTTATTCATGGGGACACTATGTTTGTGTTTCTTCTCATCAATCAAGTGAGAATTTTGTCTGTATCTTGCAGCCCACAGATCTCGGTCAGATTATTAGCACATAAAATCCACTCACCACAAGACTGGGAATCATTACAAGCACTAACTGTGAGTTAATCTCCTTCTGTCCCTTAAATTAATAATAATAATAATAATATAGACTAACTAAATATAGATCATCCTTGCAGGTTTTAGAAGCTAGCATGAAGAACTGTGGAAGAAGATTTCATAATGAAGTTGGAAAATTTAGATTTTTAAATGAACTCATCAAAATAGTTTCACCAAAGGTAATGATTTAAGTAAACGATCTATTTAATACAGCAAAATCAACACATGAAATGTTTTAATGTCTCCATAATAACACATTTGCCTTATTTAAGCTTTTTATCCTTTTTTATCCTACAGTATTTAGGAGACAGAGTATCTGAACGAGTGAAGACTAAAGTAATAGAGTTGCTTTACAGCTGGTCGGTTGCTTTACCAGATGAGGCAAAGATTATAGAGGCCTATCAAATGCTTAAGAAGCAAGGTTCTTTCACCACAAATATAAACATTTATAAGAATATCACCTACTTCATTTCTGTGTTCCTGTTTTGCTAGCCTGTCTTGTTTAGTCTTTACCACATTTTTTCTCAGGCATTGTAGCAGAAGACCCAGTGGTTCCTGTGGACAAGACCCTCGTTCCCTCGACAAAGCCCAAGAATCCAGTGTTTGACAATGAGGAAAAGAGTAAGGTGAAGAAGCACATTACAGTATCAGAGATTAAACAAATATTCTGGGCTCGCTACCATTAAAGCTTAATTAAACTGTGCCATTAAATTTGTTTCTTGTTTACAATTTACAAAGCTTAAAGTGGAACCTACAATGGAAGTGATACAACTTCACAATTCCAGTGGAATGGAATGAGACCAATACATATAGTAAATGTTAAAATAATTACAGTTTCAAATGTATAGCCACAAATGTGTGTTAAAATTATTTTAGTTTGATAAAATAATTTGCTAACCTTTTCTGGGAGAAGTTACATCCAATTTTACCATTTTGTTGCTGTGACAACTTAAGGCCATAAACCAAAAAACCCTTTAAAAATGGCTGTGAAATGATCATTTAAATTTAAATGAATTAAATTAAAATTTTACGGCTTAAATTTTAGCAGAAAAGTCAATGTGAGTGCTATTATGAAATAATATTATTTACAGTTCTGCTTTTAAGCTCCTGCTTAACTTGTACTGAGCCTGGAATTTTCTTTTAAGGGGAACTGTTTTAACCACGGTGTGAGCCAATGCTTGTGAGCCATCTTGTAAAGTTGTAAACCATTGTCTTTTTTAAAAATTGTCCCTGCAGCGTCTTGCAGAACTTCTTAAAAGTAAAAAGCCGGATGATCTTCAAGAAGCCAACCGCATTATTAAGAACATGGTCAAAGAGGTGAGGGCTTGGATACTTTTAAACTAATGTTTTAAGAGAATATATGTTAAAACACACATGCATGTATATATATTTAAGAAAAATATGTTATGTTTATATATTAAATATTTATAAATAATATGAATTAAATGAATATACATATATGCATGTAAATACATGTAAATATTTTCAAAATATATACATGCATGTGTGTGTATTTATATATACATAGTAAATATACACAGTACGCACACATATATTATGTAAACAAAAACGTTTATTTTGGATGCGATTAATTGCTTGACAGCACTAGTTCAAATATATTACAAAATATTTTTTAAGTAACAATTATTTGTTAAAATAATTGGGCTCGCTACCATTAAAGCTTGATTAAACTGTGCCATTAAATTTGTTTCTTGTTTACAATTTACAAAGCTTAAAGTGGAACCTACAATGGAAGTGATACAACTTCACAATTACATATTAAAATAAATCAATTAAATTATTAATTTATATATGTAACTATGTCTTGGGGGAGATGCACCACATGACATATTCATAAAATATTATCATAGTCAAATTATTGATATTTTAAGAGACTTATTGACCTGGACACATGGTCTGTTATATGCTATCATTTTTTTCTGCATATTTGCTTTTTTTTAAATAACAATTAGTAGTTTTGGTACACTTTTCTAAGAAATAATTATAAGAGATTATACCAAAATATACCGAAAGAATATAAAAATGAATTTTAATTTTAAAAAACCATGCTCATTGTTTTTAAAAGCTTGTTTAATGTATTTTTAAATAAATTCACATTTGCGTCATGTCTTTGATCCTTTTGTTTACTTTATCATTTATCGTAGATTTATCACATGACTTACAGGCCTCTTGCTTTGCTTTCAGGATGAGGCTCTACAGCAGAAAGTTTCCCATCGTGCCAGCATCCTAGAGGAGGTGGACAACAGTGTGAAGCTCCTTAATGAGATGCTAAGTCATTTCAAAAGAGATGAGTCAACGCAAGAAGACAAAGAACTTCTAAAGGTGAGACACCTTAGATTATATCTGGTCACTGCTGGGCTTAACATGTAATTAAATATATCTGACCATGTGCAACTTGCTTTATGTTCATAGGATCTGTATAATGACTGTGACAAACTTAGAACTGCTGTCTTCAGACTTGCCACCGAGACAGATGATGATGACAGTGCCTTAGGTAATACATATTAGTAAACAAAAACTCATTTAGGTCTCGATAATATATTATAAAGAAATTAAAAAAAAAACTTCCTCTCTTTTACATGTACCTTCTGGTCCTCTTTGGTGCAGGTGATATTTTGCATGCTAGTGATGATCTCTCACGAGTCATCAACTCCTATAAAAAGATTGTTGAAGGACCGACCATTATGATTGACATACCAGGATCAACAGCTGCAGAACGTATGTATAATGTACCAGAATTCTTACACTTCATGACTTAATGTACTAATTACTTTTTTTTTTTTGGTGTCTGAATAATCCAAAGAGCTTGCAGGATTTCTCAAATTACTGCTCTGAAAATGCAATTCAGTGTGAGTTCATGTTTTTCATTTGTTTAGGCACCACTGACAGAACCTCTTCTGAAATTTTGATTGATTTGGCTGATCTGGACTCTGGGACCCCTTCACCCCTTAAAAATGTTTTGACTTCACAGCAGCACTCTGATTCTCTACCAGCTGACCTCCTCACACTAACTCCTTTAGTTGGAGCTCGGCCTTCTTCTTCCAACACGTCTTCTGGATCATCAAGTTTCCAAACCAGTCCTCCACCAAGCCAGCTTCCCAGCAGTTTCTATCTTCTAGATGACGAACTTGCTTCATTAGGTAAAAATGGCTTCATAGTACTTTTGAAGTGTACGATAGCTGTTTTATTAAGAATGTAATACACTACCGTTCAGATGTTTGGTGTCAGTAAGATTTCCATTCCAAATAAATGCTGTTGTACAAACTTTGTGTTCATCAAAAGTCATGATAACACCATTTATAATTATAATTTTTAATTCAGAAATCAAAAGCATGTTCATTGTTTTTTTTCTGCTATACAGCATAAAACTTTATTAGAATACAGCAGAAGGTTCATAGGACACTTAAAAATGGATGTAATAGCTGCTGAAAATGGAGCTTTGGCATTACAGAAAAAAATAACATTTAGAATGTTAAAATAGAAAACATTTTTTTAGTTTACATTTATTTTAAGAGTTTTATATAAGAATGTGTTTAAATGCAATAAGTATCAAACAGTCACCCAAGCTTAATTTTTTTTTAGTTTAAGACAATCTAATCGTTTAAAATTAACACTTTAAAATGACTACTTTGCAGGCCTTTCTAATCTGGACTCAAACTCAAGCAAGTCAGCAGAAAAGAATACAAAAGAAGCCCAAAGCAATCAGTGGATTTCTTCACAAGTAAGATTACAAGAGTGCTTGACATTTAGGTTAAACATGCCTGATAAAAATCTGCATCTTATGATATTTAATATGTACGCATATTTTTTATTTTTGGTGACAGACTTCCAAACCAGTGATTGACCTACTTTGCAGCTCTGCTCCCTTAAATCCTCTCATCTCAACATTGCCACCTGCCTCTGAAGCTACCTCAGTCTTTGAAAACTCCTTCCAGCAGAGCTGCAAAGATTTTGCCATGCTGGACCTGGACAAGACTAATAGGTAGTGAGAGAATTAAATAAAATAAAGTAGAATTAGTAAAGTAGTATAGATTAAAAAAGCATCATGGTTTTCAGAATCAGAAAGAATCGTCACACTTTATGAGCAACCATTTTCAAATATGATAATAATAAGAGTTTTCTTGAGCACCAAATCAGCATATTAGAATAATGTCTTTAGTGTAATGTGTAAATAAATACATTTAAAAATAAATTCTAGTGTGTTGGATTGATGCCATTGGTTAAAACCCAGTTCTTCAGTTTAATTGTAGCATTCATACATGGATGACAAGGGGCAAAGCTTGCACACTCTATTATTAGAGCCTTTAATTATGATCAAAGAGCTGGTAGTGGAATGGCTCTTTTTTTTTTAAACCCAACTAATTGTTTGTTCTTTCTGTATAAAGCAGCCAGTCCAATTATTCAAGCTTGGGTAGCAGAGAACTTAGAGCTGGAGAAGAGAACATCCATCCTGCATTAACCACATTCAGTTTGCCCGCTGGAATAAAACCAGTGCCTTCTGCTTTAACCTCTGCCAAACCTCAGAGCTTTGCGCCAGACAGCCCTCTCTTCAGATCCCTCTCTCCTACATTACCCACCAGTCAGTCACCCTCAGGCTCGGATATCTCCCTGTCCAGTGTCTTTGTCCCACTGGAGGCCATTAAACCAAGTAAGGCCAATAAATGAATGTGGATGCTGTTGATAAAAGGTTCCTTTTGTTCTGATATTAGATAACTATATCAGTTATTCCAAATGAATTACTTGCCTGTTAGGCTTAGTACTGTGTGTCATTTACTTTTATCTTTTCACAGGTAAGGAGTGTCCAGTGACAGCCTATGATAAGGATGGTGTTGGTGTGTTGTTGCACTTTGCTACTGACCACCCACCTGGTCGTCCTGATGTTCTGGTGGTTGTGGTGTCCATGCTGAACACAGCACCACTGTTGGTGAAGAATGTAGTGCTTCAGGTTGCTGTGCCAAAGGTGAGAGGCACAGAATGTCTTTTTTTAATTTCCTGCTGACGTTTTAACAATAATACGTTTACATATGTGACCCTGGACCACAAAATCAGTCATAAGGGTCAATTTTTCGAATACATTTTCTGAATAAATAAGCTTTCCATTGATGTATGGTTTGTTAGGATAGGACAATATTTGGCTGAGATACAACTATTTGAAAATCTGGAATCTGAGGGTGCAAAACCATCAAAATATTGAGAAAATCACCTTTAAAGTTGTCCAAATGAAGTTCTTGGCAATACATATTACTAATCAAAAATTAAGTTTTAATATATTTACAGTAGGAAATTTACAAAATATCTTCATGGAACATGATCTTTACTTAATATCCTAATGATTTTTGGCATTAAAGAAAAATGAATCATTTTGACCCATACAATGTATTTTTGGCTATTGCTACAAATATACCCCAGCGACTTAAGACTGGTTTTGTGGTCCAGGGTCACATATATCATTTAAATGGATCCTTACAGTACACAGTTATTGTTTTGTGATAGATATGGATTTTGCAGTTCTGAATTGCTTTTGGTTTCACATGTTTGCAGTTGTTTTGGTTCATTCATTTTTGTTACCTCTACAATTTGTGATTGATAGTCTATGAAAGTGAAGCTGCAGCCCCCTTCTGGAACAGAAATGGCCCCCTTTAACCCTTTCATGCCCCCCAGTTCCATTACTCAGATCATGCTGCTGGCTAACCCACTGAAGGTGAAGAAAGATGCACACACACACACACACATTTATTTACTTACATTTACATACAATTAGTTATAAATATTAAAGCCTAACCCTAAGCTTAAAAGAAAAACAGAGCTTGAGATTTAAAAACAAATTAACAAATATCTACAAATATAGGTAAAAATATAATTAAAAAAAACAAGAATTTAAAATAAATTAATTTTATTTTTAAACCAATTTCACAAATAAGGAGCACACACACACACACATTTATTTACTTACATTTACATACAATTAGTTATAAATATTAAAGCCTAACCCTAAACTTAAAAGAAAAACAGAGCTTGAGATTTAAAAACAAATTAACAAATATCTACAAATATAGGTAAAAATATAATTAAAAAAAACAAGAATTTAAAATAAATTAATTTTATTTTTAAACCAATTTCACAAATAAGGATGTCCGCAAAAGTTGGTTTTGTCAGATGTGACTATGTCACTATGTTTGTTTGATCTTTGTTGCCTACTGTAGAAATAAAATGGGTCATTTTCAAAAAAATATAGCTTTTCTTATATAGTAAGGTTCAGTTTTAATTGTAATAATGAATTTAACTTTTGTCAAAATGTAAAATAAAATAAAGTTACAAATTCGCAAAAGTTGGTTTTGTCAGATGTAGCTTACTTCTGGGTGCAAATTTATCACCAAAAGACACTTGTCTCAGCATTATTAGGACATGTGTTAAAGAGAAGTAACTTAATGTCACTATGTTTGTTTGATCTTTGTTGCCTACTGTAGAAATAAAATGGGTCATTTTCAAAAAAATATAGCTTTTCTTATATAGTAAGGTTCAGTTTTAATTGTAATAATGAATTTAACTTTTGTCAAAATGTAAAATAAAATAAAGTTACAAATTGTCATAAAACAAACATTTTTAAGATTGATTACTAGGATCAAAAATGACACTATAAAACCAATAAATTATACCATTAAATCTATCTCTTTCATTAAAAACCATTTACTAAAAAAATGTATCACTGATAGCACATATCCATGTGGAAACAAGTGTGACATTTTTTTTTTTAATTAAGTTTTTCAACATGGGATTTTTCAATGCATGCATATTTGGACAGTCTTCTTATCTGAGCTTTGACCTTGGAAGCACTGAAAAGTCAAGGGAAATGTTTGTCACCATATTTAGAGAACTAAAAGCTCAGCAATATTTTGTGCTAGTTAGATGGACTTTAACTAGTGTCATTTAAAAAGCAATTGCTTGTGTGCTTTCATTATACAATTTCTATAATAAACTAAATGGTTGTGTTAAATGTATTTGTGTTTCTTTTGCAGGAGAAAGTGAGAATGAGGTACAAGCTGACATTCATCCTTGGAGATCGACAGGTCACAGAGTCTGGAGAGATAGACAAGTTCCCTCCAGTGGAAAGATGGGGTCATTTGTAACGGTGTAAGCATTAATACTTATGAAGACAAATGAAAAACTCCGTGTGTAAGTGCATGGATGAGCCATCAGCAGTGTCACAGAGAGATTTAATGTCCAGGACGTTACCTTTGACACTGGGTGTTAAACTTGTGAATCCCAATCTCGGAGTAATCCCACAAATGTCTTGATGTATTGGTCTTGGTCATTAGGTACTGTTGTCATTAATATAAATATGTCGCCTATGAGCATTTGAGTCATAATGGGTCATTTTATTGTTAGCCACAACTAAACTATTCAACTCATACCTCACCCTGAAAGCAGTGGAGGGTAATGTGATAACACTGGACATGTTACATATTTTCTTTCAATCCATTTTCCTTGATGTGATGCATCAGTTGTGTTTTTGTGCTTTGTGATTTTTATTGATGTTCTTTTTTTATTGAGTTTTACATATTTATTTCATTACTATTCAGATTTGTGGTGTTTGACATGGCTGGCCTCACTGGTTTAAAGCCAAATTGAATTTGTTTTACATCAGATAACAGTCCCACAAAGAAGTGTGTGAAAGGTGGTGCAAAGCATACTTTGACTTCTGTGTTTTTGGGTGAATGCAAAGTATCGGTTTCACTTTATTCCTTTCTTTACACAGCTGGAAGGAATCACTTATATAGTGTTTTTCTGATTTCTGATGTATATAATTGGAGAGGAAGTTGTTTTGATGTTTTGGAAACTTTACATTTTGGGGTTATTAAAGATTCCATTATTTGCATTATAAACTTTGACTGTTAAAACTGTTAAACGTGTGTTATGGAAGGAATGAAAGTCTTTTGGTATGGTTTTTTTAGTTTTGTTTTACAGCAGTTGCCTCAGTATTGTTTTGCTTTACTGGATGTGTCCAGTAGAGAGAGAGAGAGAGTGTGTGTGTGTGTGTGTGTGTGTGTGTGTGTGTGTGTGTGTGTGTGAGAGAGAGAGAGAAAGAGATGGGGAAAACCATATTAATAAAATTGACTTTCTAAATTATTTCAAAGAAGAGCTTCATGAATCTTCCAATGATGCTGTTCTTTTTAGATTTTAAGTAAAATTTGCAATTCAATGCAATGTATACGGTTTTAAAGACAAATAAATATATTGTTTTATATATATCGAATATATATATTGAACAATTGTCTGAATTTTACATTGCAGTATAATGTGTCTGCTGGTTGCATTCTGTTTGTTCCAATTACGCACACTAAGTTTTGCTGCAAAAATGCAGCTGGTGACATCCCTGCCTGATTTTGTCTATAGGCAACAGGGAGGATAAGGGTCAGTAATGGTTATTGATATGTAATTATAATTTCTCTAAATTGCCTGTCAAATTTTCATAAGCAGGTGCTTTTGGCCTGGCATTTACTTAATTTACAAACACAATTTTAGTCCCCACAGGTACTTTATTTGGAAAAATCAAAATATTCGCTACAAAAATAAAACTATTTTTTCCCAGACTGGTTTAATAATAATATTCTTTTGGTTTCTCAACTTGTAAATTCAAATGGTCTCTTGCTTTCTTATTCTGAATTCTTAACTAAATACTGTATGGATGCCATCCCCAGTGGAGTTACTGCACTTAAAAAAAAAAACTCTGCTGATTCTTTACCCTCTTGCATTTCATGGGCACATCCCTGTAAAACAGCAATATGGAAGATTTGCTTTCTATATCCTCTTCCAGCAATGTCAAAGCTTTAAAATCCTATAAGTTGTGAACAAAGTATAATATTTGTGCTTTTTGTATAAAGTGCTTTTGACTTTTTATAATGTGCTATTGTGTTAGGAGGGTGGGGTTTATTTATGATTTTTTATTTATTACCTCTTCTTTCTCCTTAAATCTAATTTATATATTACCCCTGGCTTAATGTTTAGTTTTTTGGTTATTTTACTGGTTCTTTGTATATTGTTTATATATTTATTATTGTTGTTATAATCTGTTTTGAGCTGTAAATATGTGTATTTACCTTTATATATATATATATGTATATATATATATATATATATATATATATAATTGTAACAACAAGGCAGGAAGAAGAACATAAAGTGATCGTAAAATTATATGAAGAAGGGACGACGTTTGGTGAGAGGAACCCGGTTAAATTAACAAAAGCAATAAATAAATTGCTGGGTGAGATCAAAAATGCTAAGGTATTGAGGAACGGCTCACTGTTGATTGTTTGTAGAAATAAAGTGCAGCAAGAAAAAGCCTTACGACTGAATAAAATCGATAGTAAGAGAGTGCAGTGTTCGGTATTTGAGTACAAAAAATTGATTCAAGGAGTTATTTCAGGGATACCTACAGACATTTCAGAAGAACAAATGAAAGATAATATGACAGGGGCAAAAGTTTTGGAAGTAAAACGCCTTACAACAACTAGAAATCGAGAAAAATGCAACAGCTTGGCTGTTATGATTAAGTTTGATGAATCAAAACTTCCTGGCAAGGTGTACATCGGATACATGAGCTATGAGGTCAGGCCATATATTCCTCCACCACTGAGGTGCTTTAAGTGCCAGAAATATGGTCATGTAGCAGCAATATGTAAGGGCAAACAAAGATGTGGCAGATGTGCAGGTGAACATGAGTACGGAAAGTGTGGAGAGGGAGTAGAGCTTAAGTGCTGTAACTGTGGAGGACAGCAAAGCTCGGCTTACCGCGGATGCGAAGCCAGCAAGAGGGCAGTGGAGGTGCAACGAATGAAGGCATTACAAGGAATAACATATGCAGAAGCAGTAAAGAAAGTGTCTAGAGAAAAGATTGTTTATAAACCAGCAAATAATGAAACTAAAGAAGCAAACAATGAAACTAAAGATAGACCTTGCAGGAGCTGTGAAAAGATTATGGAAAAAAAAGACGTGCTAATTATGAGCAAAAATGAATTTGTATTGTTCATTGCCAACCGCCAATAAAATTTAAAGAAGAAGAAGGCATTACGCGCGTCTCGTGTGTCTGAGGCAGAGGCGGAGGCAGTGGCAGTCATGGCAGACGAGAAGCCAAAGGTGCGTGTGTAGGGGTCTTTATAAATGTTCTAATAAGCACAATAATTATTTGGTACATGATGAATGGGTACCATTTGTAAAGAACCTTTTTTCCCTCTATTCAGTAATTCAGTGAAATGTTGATGGTCTTTCATAAAGCTAACACGCTAATTATCTAGTTCGCTAATGTGGCTCGCAGCTCATACAAACGGCAAAAAAGCGCTCTTCTCTCGCGAACACAATCAATGCTGTTTCAGTGCGTTGATTTATAACAGACTTATTTAGTGTCTTTAAAGTGTAAATAAAGCTAACACGCTAATTATCTAGTTCGCTAATGTGGCTCGCAGCTCATACAAACGGCAAAAAAGCGCTCCTCTCTCGCGAACACAATCAATGCTGTTTCAGTGCGTTGATTTATAACAGACTTATTTAGTGTTTTTAAAGTGTATATGATAAGGTGTATTCAGATAAACTCGACTTTATTCATCTATGTTTTAACTGTTGCATCATCAATCATTTTTAAAGACTTTAATATTTGAAAAAAAAAACTGCTCGTGCATTTTTGTAGTATAATGGGAATCTCGGCGGTTTGCTTTACTGACAGGCAAACTCCGCTAACGCTACTGTATTGTGTGCTGTAAACACTTAATTTGAAATGCATACTTTAGCAATTCCTTGGTGTCACTATCGCATGGAATTGTATGTTTTTTTTTCTGTTCTATTGTTCAATGCATTATTATTTGTTAAATGGCTTAGACTTCAGTGGACAACGTTATATTAGATGGGTGCAGCAGCAAACTGCACTTGTTTGGACTCTTGTTCTCTTTATAAAAACACTAAATCTGTTTATGGTTGTTTGGGTACCTTTTTTGATTCCTATAACTAATATGCTACTGTTGTTGTTTTTTTTCTGTATAATTTTCCATTGCACAAGAATTATTGATGGTAACTTTATTTCACCTTTCGTTTCAGGAGGGTGTGAAAACAGAGAATGACCACATAAATCTGAAAGTAGCCGGGCAGGATGGCTCAGTGGTTCAGTTCAAAATCAAGAGCCACACACCCCTCAGCAAACTGATGAAAGCATATTGTGAGAGACAGGTAAGGGTTTTTATGCACATGCAACTGCATAATTTACCTGCCCTGACAAAAATAATCCTTTGTTTAGGTGCACAGGATTATCTTGCCATACTCCCCAATAAGAGATTGGTAAAGATAACATGAATGTCTGGAAATAATTGGTCATAACTTGGATAAAAATGTCAGCTGTATGTATCTGCAGCAAATTAGCTTGCTTGCTCAACATTTAAACAATAATTTAAACAAACCCTCTACCTGTTAGTCATGCAGAGGCATGACTAACATGCTCCGCATGTGTAGTAGATCTAGTCTGCCAAGTGCACCAGTGCATGAACACTCAAATCCTTTAACATGCTAAAACTAATCGGAATTTTTATGATTGAGCTTTGGTTATAGTTAATTCTGAATTATGAGACTCATACAAAAGATAAGGCCCTTTCTCATGACTCTCGGTAGGGCTTCATTGCACAACATATTTTGGTTTTATAGATGTTTGCAGAAACCTCAAAAGCTCAGAGTGGTCCTAGATCCTTTTAACAAAATCTGATCTCTGTAGCACATGAGGTACACGTCTTGTTCCTTAGTCTTAAGTCCCAGAGCTTAGGGCTAATACACATCTCTGGAAAGTCCGCTTTGTGTTACTGTTCATTTTTCAAAGTGCATTAACAATGTAAGATTTTCACCAGATTTCAGCTGGACCTAGCTCTGTAACCAGTGGAATTTCAAACTCAATTTACTACCAATTTACAGACTTGATCATTTATAAGGACTTTTAAGTGTTACGTGTAAGGAACAAGAATGTGCAAAATATTTGTGTTTTAAGAAGCCACGTCCATCCTGAGCTGAGATGAGGTTTCTATAAACATCTACACCATTACAAACTGATAGCATCACTATATATATATATATATATATGAATGAAAAAAGGTTGGTAGGTTGCAAGAAAGCAGGAAGTGTATAAGTGAAAACATGTTCTTGAGCTTAGAACAGGAAGTTGTCTTCATCCGTTGTGGTAAAATGTTGAAGGTCATCAGTTATAAGTACAGAGAAAGAAAAGGTGAATTATTGAAAATAGTTGGCAATTTGGTATAAATGTAAATTCAGAGGCATTCAAGATCTGTCCAAGTTTGAGAGTTTGTTGTTTTCAAGACGGGGATCTCCAACCCTGCTCCTTGACAGCTCCCGTCCTGCAGATTTCAGTTTCAACTAGGCATGGGACGATAACCGGTTTCAGGGTATACCGCGGTTTGGAAAAGTCACGGTTTCAAAACCACTAAAATTTCCTGTTATACCGTTCCTGCGGTATGCGCAGTTTTTTTTACATGTCGTCAAAGACGGAAAGTGCAGGACTCCCTCAGCTGTGTGCAGCAAAGAGCATAACGAGTCACACGACCCCTCCCCCTCAGCCCCTCCGGTTGGTGGAAAAGTCACGGTTTCAAAACCACTAAAATTTCCTGTTATACCGTTCCTGCGGTATGCGCAGTTTTTTTTACATGTCGTCAAAGACGGAAAGTGCAGGACTCCCTCAGCTGTGTGCAGCAAAGAGCATAACGAGTCACACGACCCCTCCCCCTCAGCCCCTCCGGTTGGTGCGAGCAGTCAGTGAGAGTCACCTGTGTGTGGGATGGCCGAAGGAGATGAATCCCTGGAACTTTTTCCCCCGTCGAAAAAGACGAAGTCTGGCGTATGGGAATTTTTCAGGTTATGTAGACTAACCATGTTCCGTACTAGTGTTGTCAAAAGACCCGGTATTTCGGTACCAAGTCGGTACTAAAAAAATGAAAACGTTACGGTACCAGG
>NW_015547710.1:433370-436490 GCF_001515605.1 Sinocyclocheilus anshuiensis
TTTTTTTACCCAGACATTTAAAAATAACATTTTAGAGTTGTAATCGCAATATCGTTAAACTGTGATATTTTTTTTATCTAAGGTTATCATACCGTCAAAATCTTATACCGGCCCATGCCTAGTTTCAACCCCAATCAAACACCCCTGAACCAGCTAACGGTGTTCAGGGTTTCTTGATAATTACAGGCAGGTGTGTTGGAGCAGGGTTGGAACTGAAGTCTGCAGGATGCTAGTTTTTCAGGAGCTAGGTTGGACATCCCTGTGTTTTAAGATGTTTTTAAGACGTTTTTAATGTTAAAATTAGGCCCTGTCATTCCGAAGCCAGACATTCTATACAATACATGAATTGTTGAGGGGTCACTGACTGCATTTTGGAAGACATGCTGGAGGTAATGCTATAGTTTACACTTCACTTCACTTAAAGCTCAGGTCCACATTTTCTCTGTTTTGAACAGGGGCTAACAACGCGGCAGATTCGGTTCCGGTTCGATGGGCAGCCAATTAATGAGACTGACACTCCAGCTCAGGTATAGTTCACTGATATGTCCAGTTCTGAATGTCACCATCCTTTAAGTGTGCTATAAAGTCTGATTTATTTTTTTAATTTTTTTTATTTCCAGTTGGAAATGGAGGACGAGGATACAATTGATGTATTTCAGCAACAGACAGGGGGCCTGATGTAAATAACTACCTCTGCCCTCCATCATCACAGTCCTCCCTGTTTCCTGTTCTTTTTCTCTTTATAAGATTAGGCTGACCTCCAATTAGGCATTGCCAGAAGCTTGCCTAAAATGCCCATCAGCTCTCGCAAATCAGATGAATGATGTTGTAAACATATTGATGTATTTCATCAGATGTGGACATAAGAGTGTCAAGACTAAATGCTTTTGATCAGTGATCAGATCTTTTTTTTGGTTTGGTATATAGAATTTTGGTCAGTGTCAGTGCTAAAGTACGGTTTGGTTTGCTCAGAGCCATTGGGCTTTTTATATATATTTTATATTGATGTATTTCTCTTTTGAACTCAGACCAATTTTATTCAGTAACTTGTGTTGTGAAATGAAATGTTGATAAGATTTTGTGTTGGAATAAAACTGTTCTACAAAACCGTTTGAGGTGGATCTTTTGTTGCTTTTAAATTTTAACGGGGTCATATGATGCGATTTCAATTTTTTCTTTCTCTTTGGAGTGTTACAAGCTCTTGGTGCATAAAGAAGATAAGAGTATGATAGTCCGTGTAACAATTTGCAGTTCTTTGTTGAATTCGCACAATCAAAATGAACTAATTGAAAAGTTGGCTTCAAACTTTCATTTTCAATTTCTTTGGAGCAATTTACAAACGGATAATTGTCTCCTTTTATCAATTTTACGAGTTTGGGTTGTTGCGCCCGAATATGATATTTGAACTAACATAAATGACTCATTCTGATTTTCCACTTCTCTGTTTTGCGCTCCTGATTGGACCGTACCAGTGGGGGGTGGGGATGTGGATGTATTTACCCAGAGCGCTGTATAGGCTATATGCATAGGCGGAGAGTGAACCAAATCCAGGGTAAGGCTAAAAGCAGCCAAATGTATTAATACATCATAAACCCGTCTTTTTAGACAAGAACAAGACATGGGTGTCATGTAGGCTAAAAAAATGTTTAATGGGACTGAATTTGTATTTAACGTGATTACAATTTAATAAAAACGTTAGAAATTGATCAGCAAATAAATTATATATAGAAAGTGACATTATCACTAACATTGATCTATAGCAAGTTTAAGCACTCTCAAAAAAAACAACTATCGTTAATCACTGAAGCTGTATACACTGAAATTAATCTCTTACTTACATTGTACGTACATGTGCGCTTTGTTGTTTATTATGAGAGAATTCGCAAGAGTCTTAATTCAGTCAGCGAACGCGTGCACTCAACAAAACTGATGAATTTCAACGATGACTCATCTGAACTCCTGATTGCCCGTTGCAGTCCTAAGCTCAGTAGAATTGTGTGTGATTGGTTAAAATGCGCAACACCGTAAAAACGCTTTTTATTGATTTTTTTTATTTGATTCCTCAGTGTTTGCTAAATGTTCAGTAATGTATTAGTCATTTAATACAGCATGTGGTGTAGGCCTATGCCATGCCTCATCTTATTCGTTTTTGTTAATAAGCGTTTTACATGTGCTTGTGCGACCAACTGAGAAAGTTAGTCGTCAAAGACCGACCAGTGGGAATAATGAGTCTGGAGTCCTGAATTGCATAGCTCCCCCTGTCAATGATCTAGCACCCCCTCAGCACCTGCGTTCAACAATAAAATTAACTAACGTATTTTCAAAATGTTAGTTGGTAGGAAAGAAATTTACACCTGCTCCCCACCACGTGTAAATGGTGCATAAAACGTGTTGTTCATTTTGGCAAACTGATTACACTGAATTTCATGCACTGCCATTATAATATTTTAGTAGTTCGTTTGATCCGTTTTTTTTTTCTTGTAGCTGAGAGTTGATCAACTGTATAGTTTTGGGTAAAACGCTGCGCTTGTCACTGTCACTTTTTACCCAGCCGTCCATTCAATGGAGGAGGGGCGGGACAAATACTACACCGACCAATCATCCTACTTGTACAACAACTGAACAACAATAGAGAAGTTAATATTGCTGGTTACTGCATTTTTATATTAAGTAATCTTCAAAATGAGAAACTAGTAATACGTTTCTACCGTGGATATTTAAAATCATAGCAACCAAAGCGTCTCGGCTAGAAAAACGCTGTGCCACCAAAGCGTTCTCCAGCACCACCTGCTGGCCGTTTTAAGAAGAGCGTCTGACAGTTTTTCAGCTGGCTAAAAACGCTTTGGTGGACACACGTTATTGAATATTCATTTTTAGGCATATGGCCTATTAGTGTTTTTTGCATTTATGCAATATACTGGAGCCAAACCTGAGAAAGTAGACCAGAATATTCCACTGCGTTCCTGGACACGCAATTTACGTAGCTGTAATTCATAGGCGGGGATTATGCTAATTGTGAATGAGCGTGCACAAGCGCCCTATTTGCGAATGATTGGAATTCATTAAAGGGGTCATAGGATGATGCTAAAAAGAACATTATTTTGTGTATTTGGTGTAATG
>NW_015547710.1:436500-451108 GCF_001515605.1 Sinocyclocheilus anshuiensis
TCAATGGAGGAGGGGCGGGACAAATACTACACCGACCAATCATCCTACTTGTACAACAACTGAACAACAATAGAGAAGTTAATATTGCTGGTTACTGCATTTTTATATTAAGTAATCTTCAAAATGAGAAACTAGTAATACGTTTCTACCGTGGATATTTAAAATCATAGCAACCAAAGCGTCTCGGCTAGAAAAACGCTGTGCCACCAAAGCGTCCTCCAGCACCACCAGCTGGCCGTTTTAAGAAGAGCGCCTGGCAGTTTTTCAGCTGGCTAAAAACGCTTTGGTGGACACACGTTATTGAATGTTTATTGTTAGGCATATGGCCTATTAGTGTTTTTTTTTTGCATTTATGCAATATACTGGAGCCAAACCTGAGAAAATAGACCAGAATATTCCACTGCGTATCTGGACACGCAATTTACGTAGCTGTAATTCATAGGCGGGATTATGCTAATTGTGAATGAGCGTGCACAAGCGCCCTATTTGCGAATGATTGGAATTCATTAAAGGGGTCATAGGATGATGCTAAAAAGAACATTATTTTGTGTATTTGGTGTAATGAAATGTGTTTATGCGGTTTAAAGTAAAAAAAAATGGCGGCGGCGGCAACAACAATACTACAGCGAGGATAAAAGTTACGCCTTCTTTCTTTGCGTGAACATTTGGGCGGCCTAGCGTGAATCTCAAAATCTCATAGTGAAATAAATATTTTTCTCTAATACACATTGACCACAATTAATCATACCCTTTATTCAATACTTTTTGCAACCTACTTTTCCCAAGATAACAGCTCTGAGTTTTCTCTTATAATGCCTGAAGAGTTTGGAGAACACCTGGCAAGAGATCAGAGACCATTCCTTCATCCAGAACCTCTCCAGACCCTTCAGATTCCCAGCTCCATATTGGTGGTGCTTCTCTTCAGTTCACCCCACTCATTTTCTATAGGGTTCAGGTCAGGGAACTGGAATGGCCATGGCAGAATATTTGTTTTGTGCTCAGTGACCCATTTTTGTTTTGATTTTGATGTTTGTTTTTGGATTATTGTCCTGTTGGAAGATCCAACCATGGCCCATTATAAGATTTCTAGCATGGACAGTTGGTTTTTAATTTTTTATCTGTTGGTATTTGATAGCATCCACTGCTGTCTGTCTGAACAAAATATCCAGTATCTCTGGCAGAAAAATAGGCCCACAACATTGAAGATACAGCAGCATATTTCATTGTACACATGGGGTACCTTTTTACTCATGTGTGCACCAAACCCATCTTGAGTGTTTGCTGTTAAAAAGCTCATTTTTTTTAGTTTCATCTTACCATAGAAGCCAGTGCCATTTGAAGTTCCAGTCATGGCTCCATAAAATGCTGGAGTTTGTTTTTGGATGAGAGTGTTTTTTTCTATCTAGATTTTTCTTTAAACCCTCCCAAACAACGTTTGGGGATGTAGGGGCTGTTTGATTTTTTTTTTTTTTTTAAGGCTTTCTGACCCGAGATTCAACAATTTTCTGCAGTTCTCCAGCTGTGATCCTTGGAGAGTCTTTGGCCACTCAAACTTTCCTCCTCACTGTGCATTAAGAAAAAATAGACACACGTCCTCTTCCAGGCAGATTGTAACATCTTTAGTTGATTGGAACCTCTTCATTATTGCCCTGGTGATGGAAATGGGAATTTTCAATGCTTTAGCTCTTTTTTTTACAGCCACTTTCTATTTTGTGAAGTTCAACAATCTTTTGCTGGACATCAGAAATATATTATTTGATTTTACACATTGTGATCAATGATTAAGGGAATTTGGCCTTTGTGTTCCTCATATTTATATTCCTTTGAAACAGGAAGCCATTGCTGGATAATTTCATGTTCCTAGTCACCCTGGTGTAATATAAAATGCAAATATGAATGGAAATATACTTCAGAGATATTTTAATCATAAGAATTTCTAGGGCTACCAACAATTGTGGCCATTGTGTATTAGAGAAAAAATGTTTCATAATGTGATTTCCCCCCACTTTCACGTTTTTTTTTTATTTTTTTTTTTTACTTCAATTAAAGGTTAGATTTAAAAAAATGAATTTTTGGATTTTGGATTTTTTATTAAAGATCAAATGGATAAACAATGCGGACTTATTGTCAGGGCTGCCTTAGATCTTATTTAGCAAGGGTATGAATAATTTTGAGCACAACGGTACGTATTTACGTTATAATATTTGAAATTCAAAAAGGTAATGATTTTATCATTACATAGATGATCAGTGTTTTTGGTGGTTGTTCATGAGTGTCGTGTTTGTCCTGAGCAGTTTAAATCGCCCGCTGTTCTTAAGGAAAAATCCTCCAGGTACGGCATATCGTTTGCCTTTTTTTCCGGCATATTGTTTGACTTTTTTTCTCTTCCCAGCAGAGAGTAATTTTGATTCTGCATTAGATACTTCAGTATTACCCAGAAGATAGAATAAATACAATTTACCATGATCATCGTGTTCGCCGTCTTGAGCAACAGTGAATGTTTACACATTTCTTTATAGTTTTGTTTTTAGAATAAAAGCTGTCGACAACTGAAGGACTCATACAAAACTATAGAGCAAACTGTTTTTGTGAAAATACAGCCGCGGTAGTTTAGAATCTAAACTAGAATCTAAACTTTTCAAGAGTTCACAAAAACAGTTTGCTGTCTGGCGCCGCCCCAGAGGCGAATCTGCAGAAGTGCAGCACTAATCGCGTCTAATGGGCGTGTACAGGAGCGCAGATTCAGCACCAGAGACTGATGACCTGAGCAGGAGACGCTCTTTGAGGCTTGATGACAATAATCTGTCGAATATAGTTTGGGAAAAGCCGTGAACAGAAGCTTTAAATGTTCAAGATGACGACCACCACCAATTTCCAAGGCATGGACCCGACCGCGAGGAGCAGCTCCAGGTGCTGATAGATGTCTGTAGGAAGATAACAATGCTCACTCGCTTTAGGTTGTAGCAAACAGCAAATTATTTAACCGTTGTGATGTCTAAAGACGTTATCTGAGATGTAATATTAGCCTACTGGCAAAAGACGAAATTACTCTCTAGCTAAACGATATTGGCGTAAAAACGGGTGGCGATGCTGATGAGAAATGAGCACCATCTTGGGTACAAATGCTGCGTTTTGGGACAAAATGGTACGCACTAACTCAAAGGAAAAAGTTTATTGGATTTTATAAGCCCTTCAAAGCAGCATTTTCTGGTTTATAAGATGCCTGTTTTATTGTACTAATATGTGCATCCCTCCGGCAGTATCTGAAAATCTGGTTAGCTGCCTATAGACATCTTTCTGGGTGATGTCAGAAGCGTGCTGCATGTTTGAGACATCGCTTTTCAAGTCAGCTAGATGTGTATTATAATGCTCCAAAATACTGTCTAGGCAGGCAACTCGCAAGGCTTTGTGACGCGGCCTCAATTGACTGCAGCATCCTCAAACGGAAACCCATAATTAATTACATAATTGATGAGTAATTAATACAGCATTTTTAATGCATTATGTCAGTCGTTTGTAAATGTGAAACCAGTCCCTGTCCAGGTTTTCAGAGAACGGGAGGATGCTTGAGCGCATGTGTGTGTATTTTGGTTGGGTGCGGTTCGGTTGGTGTAGTAAATAATTTTATTACGCTTCCTGTTGTATCCGTCTTATTTCATTAACTGAATGCACTAATGACGTGCAGATTAGTGAATTAGTCACCGTTTATCTGTCGTTTCATCTGTTAGTCACACTTGTGGAGGGAGATTTATTTCAGCTTGCCGTTTTAGCTCAGTTCATTAAGGCTTCATGAACAGTATGAGGAATATTTTGATTAACAGAATATAATTAATAAGATAATAAAGCTAATTAAACCAAACAATACAGGTACATGAGGAATTAGGATATATTAAACTATATAGCCTATCAAGCCCTTTTCTGCACAATTATATTTAGATGAAAAGATGGTTAACCCCCACCCAAACTAATTTTATTTTCTCTCTACTAAAGCCACAGTTTTTTTTCCTTAAATGTGCACTCAGTAGCTATTAATGTTACTCAACCTTCTACCCGTAAAGAGATTAAAATGACCTTTGAGAATTATATAATCATAAATTAAAATAAAATATGATGCTTACATGAGATGGAGACTCGAATATATTTCATTAAAAAAAAATTGGTTTTATTTACCCTTCATTGGTCAAGCTGACAGGGAATGAACAGTAGGCTAAACCATCAAAAAAAAAGCAATGAACTTAAAATAAAAGTAAACAAGGTGCATTAACTCAATGCACTAAACTAAAGAAGTGATCAATTACTGTCACGCTATGGTGGAATGAAACGCACGATGATGAGCAATGCAAACAGTCTTTAATCCACAAGAGGGTAATTGCAAAACAGACAGGCAGGAAAACATACGTATGGACTTAGTAGACCGGACAGCGGAACACAGGACAGACTGGAACTAAAGTAGGGGTGCTAATGAGGGACAGACAGGTGAGAAAGATCAACTAATGAAGACACAGGTGTACTGACTAACATAATCAGACATGGGGAAAAACTGGGTCACACTGAGCACATGGGGAATGAAAACACAACACAATAGGGTGTGACAGTACTCCCCCCTCCCCGAAGGCATGGCCTCGCGCCCAGGCAAGGACGGATAAAGGAGGATGGGAGGGGGTTTGGGCTGGGGACAAGGCGGTGGCGAAGGGCAGGCAGGAAGATAGGCAGAAGACCAGGGCCGATGAGATGGAGGGAGGAGCCATGGAGAATACAGGATGGAGCCGGAGTAGCCAGGCGGGAGCCAGGATGGCGGGCCACGGTGGAGCCGACGGAGGCAGGAGCCATGGTGGAGGAAGGGCTGACGGCTCCAGGGGGCCGACCGACGGCGGCGGAGCAGGTGGTGGTGGAGCCCAAGGCAGAGATGCTGAAGAGCCGGGTGACAGGGAGGATCCGGAGGGCCAAGGCCGAGCAGATGGCTCTGGCGACCGAGGCGGGGATCCGGAAGGCTGCGGTGGAGCCGAAGCGACAGAGGACCAAGGTGGAGCCGGAGGGAAGGAGGAGCCTGATGGAGCCAGAGGGATGGAGGGATGAGGTGTAGCCAGAGGACTGCGGAGCCGGAGGGACTAGGGAGCCCGGCAGAGCTGGTGGACTGACGGGCAACAGTGGAGAGGAGGGAGCTAGGAGCCATGGTGGAGCCGCTGGGTCGACGGGCTGAGGCGGAGTCCGGGACTCAGAGGCTGGAGGCGGAGACAAGGGATCCTCCAGCCATGACGTGGAGAGGGAGGCTGGGTAGGAAATCCAGACAGGTAGAGGGTTCAGGGATGGTGTGTGCCACCCACACACACACCACATCACGACTCCCAACCATGGGAGCGCGATGGACAGGGGAACGACCTCCGTGGTCGTTTCAGGACAGGCAGACAGAGAGTTCTGACGAAGGTGGAAGAAGAGGGGGCATGTCTGCATATATATCCACATTGTCCTAAGAGTTCAGTGACAGCTCACCCTCAGCGGCGGTGCAGTGTGCAGGGCTATCCTCAGCACCCTCACGCTCCACTGTAACATCCACCGTCGCGTGCGATGTAGCCGGCTCTCGCACCTGGTCGGACGTGATAGGCTCTGGGGCGATATTTGGCTCTGTCGCTCCTTTCTGCGATGGCTCGTAGGTCGTGCTGGGCTCTGGCTCTCCGTCTGCAGTGGGCTCAGGCTCTTGCTCCGCGCAGCGGGGTGATGGTGGGCTGGGCTCTGGGTCCTGTTGTGTTCCGGATCGGGGTAGGATGCTCTCCATTCACTGAAAAATGGCCTCCCTCCAGTTCAGTTCGATGGTGTCTGGGAGGTCCACGGGGTGATGGTAATTCGCCTCGATCTGGAACAGAGACTTCATGGTCTCGTCATCAAATGGGGACGTGACGGCAAGACGGGTGAAACTCAGGGCAAACGAAACCAGATCATGGCTCTCCCAAGCCACAGCTGAAAACTTTGCTGCCCACTCCATAACGAAAAAACCAAAAGAAAAACCTTTCAAAACAAAACCAAAATGTGGGGATAACACGCCGCGTATAATCACTTAATCAGGTCCGGTCTTCTGTCACGCTACGGCGGAATGAAACGCATGAGTATGATGATGAGCAATGCAAACAGTCTTTAATTAATCCACAAGAGGATAATTCCAAAACAGACAGGCAGGAAACACGTATGGACTTAGTAGACCGGACAGCGGAACACAGGACAGACTGGAACTAAAGTAGGGGTGCAAATGAGGGACAGACAGGTGAGGAGGATCAACTAATGAAGACACAGGTGTACTGACTAACATAATCAGACATGGGGAAAAACTGGGTCACACTGAACACATGGGGAATGAAAACACAACACAACAATCCAAGGGTGTGACAGTTACAAAAGTTACATTTTTGACAACATATTTTGTATTTGTTTTCCTTCCTAGAGTGCTGCGTCCACCAGGTGGAGGTTCAAACATCTGCTTTGGCACAGATGAAGAGAAACCTGTGAAAAAAAACAAAATGGCATCTAGTATATTTGCCGAACCTGAGGACCCTCATGCACATCGAAGGAACAATCCACCAGGTGCTGATTTTTTTTTTTTTGGACTGATATCTCATCTTTCACCTCTATAATAGCATACTTCTAGGCTGTGTCATTCCCTTGCGTTCAAGTTGGCGAAACATTAGAGAAAAGGATGAGAAATATTTGAATGATTGTGTATGTGTATGTACTGCTTCAAATCTCATACTTTTCAAAGATAAACAACTGGTAACTTGTGATATTGACAAACCAAATACAGTTTCAGTTCCACATCTGAAAACTTGCTAGGTTTTGCTGATTCTTAAACACACAAAAGACTGCACAATGTGCTTACATTGCTGAATCTCCGCTAATGTTTGCTGTTTTTATGTACATTTTGTAGCATAGGTTCACAGGTTGCCATGTGAGATAAGAATTTCAAATCATTCCATGTGTTTTTCTAAAAAACACTACCTCACAATAACATTTGTTATTTGCAAGTCAAAGAATGCAGTTTTTAATATAGCTGTCCTTCGGGTAAAGTAATAATTACTTAAGTGTATTTTATGTATAACAATGAACAAAATACAACTTATAGCTTGAACATCTGGGTATTCACTATTGTTTATAATATCAATGTACATGAACTTTTAATTGTTTCAAAGGTGGGAAGCCTACAGGTGTGTTGTGTGGAGAACCATCTGCCCCTCTCAGAAGATGTACTGCTCAACCAGCCAACCAAAGTAACACCACAAATAATAACGTACCCGTGGTAAGATATGGAGACAATTTCATTACTGAGTGAAAACAAACTTGTAACCTTGGAGTCGAAAATAACGTACCCGTGGTAAGATATGGAGACAATTTCATTACTGAGTGAAAACAAACTTGTAACCTTGGATGGACTTTCATACTGACTTATGAAGTTTTTTAAAAATTATTGCTGAGAATGTGCGTTATTTTCTGCACAGAATGGTGAGGAAGACTCGATCACTGTTGGTGAGTGTTCTGACATGTATTTGACATTACACTTTTTTTTCATAAAAAAAAATATATAGATGACTTGAATATACATATTGAGTTTGTTATTCGTTTTTATTTCATTTTGATCATTTTTGGAGGGCATAAAGGAAAAAAATGTCAAGGTGATACTGTAATATCAAAAGTCATGTAAACTAACATGCAGAAGCGTGTGGACGCTCTTTTCTTAAAATATCATCTATGATCTTTTTATGACAAAGCAACGCTAGTTCAGGTTGTAAAATGTCCCTCCCCAAGAATAATAACATTAATATAATTGCAAAAAAACCACCTTTATTTTATATTAAAAATGAAATATATAAATATTTGAAAATAATAATTAAGATGTGTACATACGACACTTTTTTTTTATAAAAAAAAAATATATAGATGACTTGAATACACATATTGAGTTTGTTATTCGTTTTTATTTCATTTTGATCATTTTTGGAGGGCATAAAGAAAAAAATGTCAAGGTGATACTGTAATATCAAAAGTCATGTAAACTAACATGCAGAAGCGTGTGGACGCTCTTTTCTTAAAATATCATCTATGATCTTTTTATGACAAAGCAACGCTAGTTCAGGTTGTAAAATGTCCCTCCCCAAGAATAATAACATTAATATAATTGCAAAAAAACCACCTTTATTTTATATTAAAAATGAAATATATAAATATTTGAAAATAATAATTAAGATGTGTACATACGTATTCAAGGTTCAACATGAATACAATGAGTATATTTTTAAGAACTCGGCACGTTCTAGATGTTTTTTTATATTTCTAAAAATACTTTAGATTTGGATCATTTTTACTTAAGGGTGGAATACACTACCAACTTTTAAAATCTCAACAGATTTGAAAACATTAGGCATCATACACTTACAGAGTTTGTAAATAATCACAGAAGAAAAACTGGGCATCATACACTACACGACTGAGGATCATACACAACCTGACTTTAAAGTTGTTCTGATCACAGATTCACACAGAAACATGCACCTTGTTGCTAAGAGATGTGTGACAAATGAAAACAATAGTCATATAAAAGTGTTCTAAAATCGGCTGAAAATATCAAACATGTTTGATATCCTCCGACTGGATGGATTCATAGCCTGACACTAATAAATGGAGTCTGTGACCATCATACATTATGAAATTTTCTATGAAATCTGTCAACTCAAATCTGCAGACTGACTCTGACTTTTGGTCAGAGTTTTGCATCTAGTTTTGATTTATCCAAACTCTAAACGGGGAAAGTCGGGGCAAAATTTTTGTAGTGTATTCCAGCCTTAAATCTCACCCTTGTGACAAATGGATCAATGACATACAGTAGTATAAAAGAGAAAAAAACATTTTCTTTCCATATATTTTTAATGTTTCTTTTTTGTAATTATCTGATAATTCATTAATATTTCTTTTCATTTTTATATTCACAGAACCTATTCAGGAGCAGGATGACACACCAGCTCCACCTTGCCTCTCTGCAACAGAGCAGCCTGCAGCTGGGGTTCCTTCTGGCCGTAGAAACCCACCAGGGGGCAAATCCTCTCTCATCTTAGGCTAAAGATTTGCCTCATTTAAGGATAAGATCTGGGCCTATGTGAAATGAGCATCTCAGAGTAAATGTGCTGTTCTGTGGTCAGTGCCCATCCTCTGCATAACTGTATTCATAAAATGACATATGCCACAAAGAACAGATTAAGATCAGGACAGTTTAGACAGAGAATCGTGCCACAAATCTCTGAGCTGTGATTTGTTCAAAGAATACCTTTGAATGTGTTAAGTGTTGGTCACTCAGTCATGCCTTGACTAAGATCAGACTCTTAAGGAAAAACAGATCCCGGGTGTGCACTGCTACTCTCAGATACTGCAAACCATAGGCCAAAATATGCCATCAAAGTTCTCCAGTCATTTTTTTTTTCATCGATTGTAAGCCTATGAAATGTCTCCCTTACTCAGTGTTAGTCTCTCTTTTTTTGTGTTAAGTTTTTGTCAGCACTTCATGAACTGTGGTGCCCAATTTGTGGTGCCTCAGGCCTGCTGGTTAAGACACAAGGTTTGAATAATTCCATGTCACATCCATTACTGAAAAAAAAAGTCTGAAACATTTGTAGATGTAAAGAAAAAAGTATTAACCTTGATTTACTGATCGCTGAAGAGATATTTAATACAAAAAACAACAAAAACACAATTACACATACATTAAAGAGTTAAAAGAGCAACAAACATGAGAGTGCAATGAAATATTACCTTCTAGTCACAAACAGGTGTGCCAGAAAAGGTGCATGTGAGCAAGCTGTTATTTATTTGTGTTTGTTAAAAAAGTTATGAAACATACAAAAATACAAACAACAGCCACAGTGTACAGTCATTGCATCTGATCTGTGATCAAGTAGTCCAGATTCAACAAAAACATTTAAAGTTCTTATTGCCTTATTAATTTTGACGTATGCCAAAAAGGTGCTGTATTATTCTTTGACTCCTTGGAGGAAGTGTGCAACAGAGTCTGTTCATTTTTTTTTTAATGTACATGAGCTTTTCTCAAATAATAATAAAAAAAGTAAAATTATTTTTGTCTATTGTCATGAGAATAGAAACATTACAATTATCCAACATAATACCTTACCAGTGTTTCTTCTACTTTGCCATATACATAATACATATTCAGAAGCTTAGACGTAAGTGTTTACATACTAAGTCATAGTGAAAGTGAAAGCAGCTCATACTGCTTTACACAAAGCCCTCACGTCTACAGGTGGCAGCAATGTCCTGTTTTAGGTCATTTGATTTTGACAGCGGTTTTGTTTGTTTTTTTACTCAGTAGTTACTTTCACATTGCAGTCTGTAGGGGAACTATATAAACTAGTGGTCGTCGGCTATTACCACACAGTAGAAATGTAAACATTTAACTTTTGACTAACAATGTGCTTCTTTTGGTTGACATTAAACGCAGTCTCTAGAATTGACTATTTGTTCTAGTTTTAGTATGTGATATTTGTATATGTTGTTGTTAGTAGACTAATCTTAGCTAGAAAGAGTGTATTTTGGCACTTACATGAAATTAACAAGTAAAATATATGCCAGTAGCTCACTTGTGCATTGCATAGCTAGTCCTTGATCATTAACAAAGATTAAATAATGAGATAATTAGATAAAAGAATGTGCAACTGTTGTAATTTCCTAATGGTCTTCTCTTTGAAATATGAACCGTTGATGGCTGCTTAGATTAGGCAGGAGTCAAGGTCAAAGTTGCTTTATTGTTAGCTGTAACCCTGTTTTCAGTATGGCAATCATGTTCGCAAACACACATATACCTCGATACCCTAAAGCAATGGAAATCACAGACAAACCTTTACAAATCTTAAAGGGATTGTTTATCTAAAAATAACCTGTTTGGCTTGCTTGCCTCTGTGGAACACAAAAGCAGATATTTTAAAGAACGATTTTGGTTACCATTGACTTCCATTGTATGGATCAAGAAACATTATAAAAATGTCTTCTTTTATGTTCCACAGATGAAAGAAAGTCATTCAGGTTTGCAACAAAATAAAGGTGGATAAATTGTGACAGAATATTCATTTTTGGTTGAACTATCCCTTTAAATCGCAGAAAGGACTTTTCTGTGATGTATTATCATCTTTTTTCTTTGTTGTCTCAAAACAAAAGATCCCATTGTGCATATATCCACAGTGACCGAGGTTATGTGCTTCCCCTATGTGCTGGAACAGTGCTTTGTGCAACACACACGCCACCATAGATAAACAAATAGGTTTGCATTGCAAGCACTGTAAATCTGTGTCTTGAAGTCTTTAAAACAGGAGGAATTCAGCATGCTTGAACCCTTGAACTTAATTGCAATAATGTGTTATGTAGTGATTTCAATGTAAGATAGCCTTGTAGAGCCTCTTACTGTTTTATCAACACAAGGAAGACAGGTGTAATAAAAGGAGTTTTATTAACAAAAGAACAGACAAGAGTAATCAGTTTCTCTTTTCATAAGATAATGCCAATAGTAACATCCAAATCAAACACTTGTATTTATCAATCTTTTGCACTTTATCCATTCATTGTGTCCATTTAGTAGTTTCCGGGAAGTAATAAGGTAAACCATATTCTAGACAGTGTTAAATTTGACAGGCATTTTTGATTTTAGTCTTTATCTTGAGACGAAAATGCTTAATAGTCTTAGTCACATTTTAGTAATTTGAGTCTTTCATAGTTTTAGTTTTAGAAAATTCTGCCATTAAAGGTTTAGTTCACCCAAAAATTATTCACCCTTGTGTTGTTCCAAACCCGTAAGACCACTGACCAGAGGGTCAGAGAGACCTCAGATTTCAGCAAAAATATCTTAAATTGTCTTCCGAAGATGAAAGAAGGTCTTACAGGTTCGGATCAACATGAGGGTGAGTAATTAATGACAGAATTTTCATTTTTGGGTGAACTATCCCTTTAATTACTCGTTTCAAACCCGTAAGACCTTCGTTTTTGATGAAGTCCGAGAGCTTTCTGACCCTGCATTGACAGCAACGGAACTACCAGGTTCAAGGTCCAGAAACATAGTAAGGACATCGTTAAAATAGTCCATGTGACATCAGTGGTTCAAACATAATGTTATACGAGAATACAAGAATATTTTTTGAGCCCGTCTCATGAAAATGCATATAAATAGTACGCCAAATACAAACAGAAAATCGTGCTATTGATATGCAGAAATTGACTTTGGCGTGCATATAATAGGCACGTGTTTAACGTGCATATAATATGCAGTTTTCGCATGCATATGATACGCATCTACTCCACAACCCTAATCCTGCCCACTGCATATCATATGTACGCCAGAGTCAATTTCTGCATATAAATAGTATGTCAAATCAAAACATAAACTCGTGCTATTGATATGCACTTTCATGAGATCGGAGAGGACCACGATTTATTTCTTTATCTGACTGAATGGCGCACTGATAAACTCACAATTCAAGAATTGTCTTTTGTGCTTCCTGCAGATTACCCTAATAATAATAAGCATGCAAAGCATTTTTGTTGTGACCAGTGCTGGCGGCTTCCCCCCTAATCCTTACTCCCATCCAGGTCACGGCACCAAATGTAACTGGTCCTACTCGCCCCGCTCCAAGCGGGATTCGAACCATGGTCTCCGGCGTGGGAGGCAGGCGCTAGAGCACCTCTTGACGCCAGGGGAGTGAGATTTATACGCACAGCTCTTACTGGCCTACGACAGTTACACTAGCTCAAAAGAGAGCAAGAGCTCACTCAATTGAAGCTGTAATAATAGCATATTGCCAAAACATTTATGACAAGAGATCCAGTGTTTTCAATGTTACTTTAGCGTTGCATTGAGCAATGTAACCAATCACAGGCATGTCTGTTGATTTCTTAAACACAATCAGAGGTATTTAAGTTAGAATCCACTCACCGCAAGTGACGAGACACAACATGATAGGAGATTTCAAAATGAATCTTCTATGCTAATTTCACCCTCAGACTTGGCCTTCGATTTTGCAAGAGAGCTTTTCATCTCGGCCACATTTTAAAGTGCCCTATTATGGATTTTTAAAAATTACCTTTCATGCAGTGTGTTACACAGCTCTAGGTGAATGAAAACATCCAAGTTTTAAATCTAAAAGTGCACCGTGTATAAAGTTATTGTCTTTCAAAAGAAAGAGTCGACTCCAAGTCATGAAAACGAGTCGTTTTTAAAACCAATCTTAAACTGTTTCAAGTTGATGTCAACATGAAACATTAGCATATTTATGCCCGCCCACTTGTTGCGCGCGCAGACCCGGGAAAATTGGACCTCCCCTCCCTCAAACACCTAGCAGATTCATGTGGAGAAGACGCTGTGCTCTGCACTGTGAGGGTAAATCCGTTAGGGTATGTCGAAAAACTCCAAAATCATTTTCTCCTCCAACTTCAAAATCATCCTACATCGCTGCAGAAGCACCGACCCAGTGTTTACAAAGTGAACGTGCAAGGAGGGTCAAACACCCTTTACAAAATAAATAAATAAATAAATACAATAAAGGTAAAACAACGATGTAGGACGATTTTGAAGTTGGAGGAGAAAAGTGTTGGGAGTGTTTAGACATACCCTGTCTTGAACCGTGTACACAGACAGAGCTAGACAAGAAGGAGATCGTCCTCAATGCAGAACACAAGATCCAGGGGGCGTGGTTGGATCCAGATCCAACTCCTCCCACCTTACATATACCTAAACCTACCCGTCTCCACCCCCTGATCCCTAAACCCACCCATCGCCACCCCCTAGATGTGGATCCAACCACGCCCTCTGGATCATGTGTTCTGCAGTGAGGGGTTAAAAATGAATCGTTGAGCGAACCGTTTGGGAGTCATCGAGCAAAAAAAGTGGGGAAAAAAGCATATTATAAGACAATGAAAGTGCTTTTTGGCCTTGCATGCATGTCAACCTGTTGTTGGGGTAAAATTACAGACTTAAAAATATACTCATTAAAGTACAAGTACCCAAAAAACTACTTAATTACAGTAATGTGAGTAGTTGTAATTTGTTGCATAACTTGCATTAAAAGGTTTAAATGCAATCCTGCCAGCCAATCAGAAGTATTCAGCCAGACCATGGTATACTATTTTACAATTCTTTAGAAAAAACAACAACAAAAAACAATCATTTCTAAAACTGAACAATGAAATACAGCTTATTGTAAATTATCCCCCCCCCTTAATCTTATCTAAGAGAAAAGGAAGTTGAATTAACTTTATGCATAATATTTCCTTTTAATTTTAAATTAGAATGAAATGCATTGTTAAAGCTGTGTTAAAAAGTTAAAAATGCAGCATCTAGAGTTCTTACTAGAACCAGGAAGTATGACCATATTAGCCCGGTTCTGTCAACACTGCACTGGCTACCTATCTGCAAATGTCTTGAGATCAGGGAGTCCACTATAGTGTGAACACCATAATGCCTGTGGTCATTTTTCGGCTGGTTCCTTTTCTGGTTCACTTTAAGTGAACTGGGTTTGGTTCTTTTAAAGGGGTCATATGATGCTGCTAAAAAGAACATTATTTTGTGTATTTGGTGTAA
>NW_015547710.1:451446-452620 GCF_001515605.1 Sinocyclocheilus anshuiensis
TCGCTTTCACAACGAAACACACAGCATCTTCACGACATGGCGGCAGCAACAATACTACAGCGAGAATAAAAGTTATGCCTTCTTTCTTTGCGTGAACATTTGGGCGGCATTATGCAAATCTTCCCACATAGTGAGGTAGATATGTGGGGGCATGTTAGAACGAGCCGTTTTAAGTAGGCGTGGTTAACTCAACTTTTATAAAGAATATCCATTTGGATTTGAGACTTTAGTCTTTGGAACTTTACAGATCTTCTTTATGCACCAAGAGCTTGTAACACTCCAAAGAAAAAGGAAAAATTGAAATCGCATCATATGACCCCTTTAAAACAAACTATATGTGAAAACACCCTTAAATTGACATTTTTACAAAGTGCACTTTAAGAAACAGTCATGAAAGTGTATTCTCATTATGTAGCTACACCTAAGTGACCTTTTATTTAATTAATATTAATTATAAGCACTTTTTTATAGGCCCTAATATTGGAAGTACACTACAAGTGCACATTTATTATGCACTGGGACCCATGTCCTAGTTTCAACACATACAAAGTGACAAAGAAACAGCCCCTGCCTGTGAGCCTTTTCTTTGCCTTTTTTTTTTTCCTTGTGTCAAGACTTGTTACATCAGTCATGACATGAGGCAAAACTGGGAGAACAAGAACAAATGTAAACACTATCAACAAAAACCTTTGTAATAATGAAACTACACTTTAAAATAAAAGTAATGCATAACCCCAGGGCTGTACGTTAACTTTTTTTTCACATAGCACTGGTGCTACAGAGGTTGAAAGTTTTGTAGCACAGGCCAAAAAGTTGTAGCACAAGTATAAAACGTCTGTTATCATGTCTGAAAACAAACACAAGTAATGGAGTTCATCACTTAAACAGGCACTGATGTTCCATACAGAGCACAAAAAATACAAACCATCACAAAAATTGTTTTAGACAAAGTTTTCTTAATTTGCTAAAAATGGAAGAGTGCAGAAACATAAAAAAAAAAATATTTGTCATTATTTTATCTTTGTTATTACAAAATAAGAACAAAGATATACATTACAAATACACATAATATACAAATAAAACAAACAGTGCTTTATTTTTCAGGTACAGTATTTAGCAGTAACATTCAAGAAATTGAATGAACACATATTAAAATAAAACACTATATACACTA
>NW_015547710.1:453017-466921 GCF_001515605.1 Sinocyclocheilus anshuiensis
AAAGCAACTGACTGATGATAAGTTCATCAGTCAAGAGCAGTGAGTGATTTTTTTCTGTTTTGTTGTTTTACTAACATTAAAAGAATAGTTCACCAAAACTGTTTGGTTACTCACATTCTTCAAAATATCTTCTTTTGTGTTCAGCACAAGAAAGAAATTAATATAGGTTTGGGACAAAATGTGAGTGAGTAAATAATGACAGAAATTAAATTTTTTGGGTGAACTATCCCTTTAATGACAGGTGGCAGCATATTTAGTAGCTACTGTCCCTTTAAAAGCTTCACACGTTTCTCTCTCAACTGTTTACTTTCATTTCAGATATAACCAACTGTGTTTATACTGTGTAAACCTTGTGTGTTTTTGACAGTATTAGACGCGAAATCGATCAGACGCGAAAGACAACTTAGTCCAATAATCAGGCGATTTTTGACAGGCTCTCAGTGTGAGCACACTTCTTGAGTACACGCTCAGAAAAAGCGCATGCAGAACAGCACGTGAATTAAATGTTTAACCGGTATTGCTTTAAAGCAGATGGAAATAATGTAGTTTTGTGATTGCGCATAAGTGCGAGTAACTCTACCGCTGAGCTAACACTGATGTGAATGCATGTGGCGTTGTACATTATATTGAGACGGAGGGAGGCGCCAGAACTGCAGCTGGTAGAATGTGCGCTGTAGCACGATACAACGTGTCGCACTGTACAGCCCTGCATAACCCAGAGATGAAACATAACCATGACAAATTGAACATTTAGCTGAAAGTTCTGTGAAGGAAATTTTAAATATAATCAATTAATCATAAATTCAGTTGATCACAAATAATGTGTAACACTTCTTTTCCTTGCAGGCCTAACTTTTGAGTGTGTTAGGGAACAGAAAATGTTCTAGTTTTAAATAGCATTTTAATAATGAAACATGACGTCTGTTTGAGACTACTAGTAATGATACATGATTTAAGGAATAAGCTGAGTTAATCAGTAACCAAGTAGAAGGGGTCTTTGATTTTTCACATAAAGAGAACCAATCAGATCAGAGGAAAATGATGTTACCTTTGCTATGTACCTTTCCTATAAAAACTGTTGTATCCTTGTTGTTGGGGGATTCTCTGTGATTGAGATGAGATCCTCCCGGCCGTGATTAAAGCATTATTCAAAGGCATTGTTTGGAGTCCGTCTGGTTACTGCTGGGCAGCAGGTTAGTCGAACATTAGAGATCTTAGTCCAAAGTGATAATGTTCATAGGGGGCGAGACGTCGTCCGACTCAGGGTGAGACTCTCTTAGGTGTCGGGTAGCTGTAATTCTTAACTGAATTGTCTTATGCCTTGTTCTCCAGTGCAGTCAGAGCTATCACGGTTTGTGGTCAGAAAAGTCACCTGAGGATAATTTCGGTGGCAGGAGACACAATTTAGCTTAAGTCAGGTGCGTAGGGGAATTTCTACCACAGTTCGATTCAATCTAGCTTTGATTGTATTAATGTTTAATGTATATTTTCACCTTTTAATAATTGGTGGACTCTTCAAGAGTCGCCATGGCTCATATTATAATCATATTGCCGTTAAAATTAATTAACAGAAACAGGCACCTTTATGTTTGCATTTAAACATACTGTCAAAAATAACTTAAGATTCATATGTTCTCTCTTCACTAAAGAACAAAAATCCAGCTTTGAATGGTTACTAGGGCCTATTCAAAAAAACTTTTGCAAGCTTGAATGTCACCCCACAGTAGGAAATGCTGTTCAGACGTTACCAGATGGCTTATCAAAAATATCCTTACAACAGCCTTATTTAAGAAATAGTGTCAGATTACATGACAGTTAAACAGGAAAAGCTAGTCTACACCCCCCTTTCTACAAGATTTAGTCTCTGTCTCTACAGTTATATTTTAGTTACATCCTCACGTTACTAAAATGTCCATCTTCATGGCTCAGTTTTACTTTTCATCTGACTGGAGCAATTTTTGTAAATGTATTTTTACATATACAGTATGTATTGTATATACAGAATGTGAAACAAGGGACTTATAAGACTTAAAAAATGCTCAGAAAAAGAAAATAATAATAATAATTATAATAATAATAAAAAACATCATAGTCTCCAAAAATGCAAAACAATTTAATACTGGACTTCACACAAGCTGACTTTTATTTATTTATTTTGTTGTTGTTGTTGTTTTGTTTTTTAAACAAGGGACTTACAACAATATATTTTTTGTTTGTTTTACTTTTGAATACTATGTCTTTTGCTTTATCATTTGACTGAACATATTTGTTTGTTGGAATTTATTTGAAATTATTTCTTACTGGAAAAATATGTTTGTTCTGTATTTATTACAATAATGGGAAAATTTATTGCAAGATTTCAGTATTATCATACCACACACAATGGACTAATTATAAGGCTGAGAGACAGTTTCAAAAGAACAGATTATTTGATTCGGAAATGTTGGGAATCGAGAGTCCACTCCAAAGGATAGAGCTGATTCCACTGAGAGGAAATGTAAAATACGTTAATTTATAAATGAGATTACATTATGTGTGTGTTTTTTTTTAAATGATCATACTTTTTTCCCATTTTGAGTACTTTTTCATACATTTTTGAAGACATTTTTCCTAGCCAGGTATAATATTTGTAGTTTGTGTAGTTCTGTTGTTGTTTTTCAGATTTTCCAGACAGTGAAAACAAAAAACAAGAACAAAACAATTGTTGGTTGAGAATCTAGTTAAAAACCAATGTATGCTTTATACAGCACTTACTTTAAGACTTTGCCTCTATTTACTTCCAAGAATAAAGACATTTGGCAATTATTGCAAGCACGTTATGAAAAACCAGTGGACTGTTGGAACTCAGATACTGCTGGGTTTATTTTGTTGATCTAGTCTTCTGTCAGGTAGGCGTCAAACACAAGTTGTTATGGTCAACCCAACTGCTGGACTTACAAAATACAATGAAAGAACATGGAAAATATAAACGAGAGCACAGGGATCAACACCAGAGAGGACAAACAAGAGCACTCAAAGTAGAAGGCAGGATGAAGATGGAAGTGATTAGAAGCCCAGGAGAGTAAGAGTGAAAACCAGTGAGGACATGACACTATTTAGTGAAAAGATCATTATTCTGCGGGTTTATGTGTAGAAGTTCACAAATCCCAAATGTCAGTCCTCATATGAAAATGTCATCATTTGCCTTCAGAATTCTTGCAATGAATGAATCCTTCTCAGTCCACCCCCAAATGTAACTTTGCAGCTGTGAGAGTATGACCTCATGAGAAAATGATCCAAAGAAACAAATACATACTTCAGAGAGTGTCAAAAGTGCATTAAACAGAGGCCATAAACAACTTTTTAGACTCTTCTGCTATGGAAGTGCCCTGCGAAATAAAAGCTTAAAGGGGTCATATGATGCTGCTAAAAATAACATTATTTGGTGTAATGAAATGTGTTTATGCGGTTTAAGGTAAAAAAAACCACATTATTTTCCACATACTGTACATTATTGTTTCTCCTCTATGCCCAGCCTTTCTGAAACGTGTCGATTTTTACAAAACTCATCGGTCTAAAAAGCAAGGTGTGCTCTGATTGGCCAGCTATCCAGTGCGCTGTGATTGGTTAAATTGAAATCTTATCATATGACACCTTTAATTTACTGAACATTAATTACAAGGATATTTAGCAAGAAAAATAAGCTTATTTTATTTTATAAAATTCAGCATGTCACCACATTGCTTTACACTGGTAAAAAAGATTATGTGCTAAAGTAGATTGTCATTGTGTATTGTGTACCAAATATTGAAGTCTCTGTGTTCGGGTCAGTGTGACAGTGTTCGGGACATTGCTACAGTAATTATGCAGATATGGTGTCTACATGATATCTATTGTATTATTTGCTTAGATGTTTGCTTAGAACACATACGCTTTAAAACCATGGTTTAATTCAGTGCTATTGAGTAAAATCAAAGGATTGCCAAGTAAGTAAAAAATACTCGAACTCTTACTGGCCAAGCTAAAGTAACTTATTTTCTTTGTTAAATTTACTTAAAGGGGTCATATGATGCTATTTTAAAGATAATTATTTTGTGTATTTGGTGTAACAGAATATGTTGACATGCTTTAATGTTCAAAAAAATGAAAACTTGAAATCGCATCATATGACCCCTTTAACTTGTTAAGTTCATAGTAAGTATATTTTACTTCACAATAACAGGTAAATTGCACAGAGCAGTAGCAGTGAAACTTACTTAGAATGTGCAAACTGTTATGAAGATTTTATCAAGTAAATCCTACAAGTAATTTTCTTTCAATGTAGTTATGGCTGTGTTCCTTTCAGTAGATTCCCTGTGCATCCCTGAGGACCACTTTTTAATTTTAATTGCAGAACATTATAAGCATGCCTTTATATTTGAATATATCAAGATAAAGAGATCAAGATTAAAAGTATCTTTAACAAAAGCGAAAGATAACGGAAAAAAAAAAAGATTTTAAACATTTAATGTATCGCACACCATAATGAGATTCATGTTTAAGTCTTGAACACATGGCAATGAATCCTCTACTGCAAATACTCTCAATTATTTATTCTGTGTCAAATTATTTCATAGCTTGCTCATTGTTGGTGGTGCCCTAAAACCCTGTAAAATATATCATATGGATTGTCTTTTTGCAGGGAAACAGAGCACATATAGAAGTACTTCCACCAAAAATGTTATATCTGGCATTTTTATTTTATGGATGTTATTAAAAAGCCAAAACCACCCATGTCTACATGTTTCACTTTTGCTATGAACAAAACTGGAGTTTGTGCAGCAACAGTCTAATCTGATTTGATACAGACTTATGCATTTGTATGTGGTATTGTGTTATTTTCAGCCCAAACAGACAACCTTTAGATGGGCTTTATTTACAAAAGCAAACATTCACACTGCTGGTAAACTGTGGTATCAGTGGGCACGATTCATTCTTAATGAATTTTCACTTTTATTTCTCTTAACAGTAAAACAATTCACAATTTTATAATCTCTTTATGTTTCAGTTTTATACAACATTCATATTCACAAATGTCAGCTGTTTAAGATTTAGTTTTGCTTTCAGAATGAGTCTGGCTGAAAATCGTTCAATTAAAACCTAGTACAAAGATCCTATTACGAACTTCCAGCCTGAAAGTTGACCTTTATAGTGCATTGGAGCAGTTAATTCAGTCATGAAAAAAGCTAAAGATCTTATGGCTATAAGATAATCTAAGAGAATCTATGGCTTTGTTTGTCAAACTGATGTTCAGTTCTATTGATTCTAGTATAAGCATTGTCCTAATATGTCCAGAAATGAGAAATGGTGTTATAGTTCACAATCAAATGTAATTAAGGTTAGTTAAAAAAAAAAAAAAGTTAAGGTAAGGCTGTATTACAGGCTGTTAAAAGAGGCAACAAGGTTATTAAATAAAGTGCAATACACTTACTATGTGTCACAGGATACAATCATCAGTCATTTTTAAAACTGGAAAATCTTGATCTGTGTGCTAAGGATATTTTGGGCACAATGCACTTTTAGTACACAATGTTATGAAGAAATCAGTCAAATTATATCTACTAAAATAAGTTAGGCTTTCTGAGATATGATAGAGTTTTGTAGTTTACCTCAATTGGTGAAGTAAGGAGAAAAGGACAATATAACAATATTTATATATTATATAATATAATATAACGTAATATTACCGTTTACACCCAGCTTAACAGCCATTTTGAAAGAACTTTGAATAGATGCTGCGTGGAATAGTCGTATGTGCTTTTTTTCTATCCAGTTTCTCACTTTTCCGGCCAGATGTTTTCTAAGAGTTGCAATCTTTTTGATTGTTACAATCATTCTAATTTTAACTCAAAACATATTTAGTGGAAAAGTACAGCTCTGGGTCATCCTACGCCTACATAGAGCGACACAGATGAGAAAATAAAACATTAGCACAAATATGAACAAGCAGTTAACAGTTACTTTTTTTTCAGTTGATTATTATTAATTTTATTATTATTACAGCTCATATTTTAATAATAATAATAAATGTATTTTTATATAGCGCCTTTAAAAGTTCGTTCTCAAAGCGCTTTACATCTAAAAGGATACAAAGTTTAAAAGAAAAAAAGTAAAAAACAAACAAAAAACAAAAAAAAAAACAAAAAAAAACAAAGACACACCAAAAAGCGACCTCTAGATGACAGTAAAGGGAAAACAAACAGTAGCCTATGCGATATTGCCAAGTTATTAGAGTTCATTAAAACAAATAATAATAAAAATACTAACGTAAGTCTCCTTATTTTTTTTAACACAAATGAATACACATTGACAGCCGCATGTAACTTGCCATCAACATTATACTTGTTATTCGGTTTTATTGTATATATAGCTATTTTATACATATATTTTGTGTTTTTTGGGTAAATGGCGCCAGTATTTGATTAAAAACGAATTGAAAAGGAGTAGGCTAATAAAGATTGTATGTAAACCCATAATTTATGTAGGCCTATAGGTGTGGCTAAAACAGTCATATTGAAAGTGAAAGCAGCTCAGCTTTACACAAAGCCTGTCCTTCGTGCTTCGTTCGGTTGTATTTCCCTCTCCTTGTCCATTTGAAGAGCATTTACACAGTAAGTTTTCTCTACTGTTTTGGTCTAAATCCGAGTGTGTTATATTTGAATATTCGTTGGCATGAACTCTTTGTAAGCAATGGTTTACCTTAAGTAGCCTAACACCTGATATAAACAATGAGGTCAAATACCGCTTAGAATAACTAAAACACAGCGGCAGATGTGGGCACAATAATAGAAAGTGTATCTCTCTCTCTTATGCTTATTTGTCGTGAGCGATGGCTCTTAACATATTTGGTATAGTTTCTATTAATGCGTTCATACACGGAACTGTTCACGTATATATCCTAAAACCTGTTTGTGCGCATGAGTTAAAATAACTATTCATGAGAACAGTCAACTTTAACACTAAAATACATCAAGTTGGCTTACCTCTGGCTCTGGAGGTGAACTATTGTTTATTCTTTAATACATAAATCAATCATTTTTTAATTTAGTGGTATAATACTTTCTTAAACAGTAGAATTTAAAATATTATACAAGGAAACAAAAAGTTATCAGCTAAGAAACAATAAGATTATCAAGGCAGCTTTATATACAGCTTTTGGTTTTGGGATGTTATATATGTTACAACATACAATATGTTGAATATGGCCAAAACTTATAGAATGAAGCTGCAGAACAAACTAGTTTATGGAGAATGACCAATTCTGTTAATGCAATGTTAATTTAATGTGGATATGGATGTAAATTCACAAAGAAACATTTGTACATACTTTATTCTGAAATCACTATCAGCAGTAAGAATATCTTTCTATATCTTTCAACTTTAATCAATTACTTATGCACTTATCAGTGACCATGGTTATGTGCACATCATTTTCTGATTAAGAACCATATTCAGGATTTAGAATATGGAAGGTCATCTACCATTTGTAATGTTATGGAAGGTTGTCTACCATCTGTGAGTTATTTTTAATTTTTTTTTGCAATGAAATATCAGTGTTCATATGCTTCCTGAAACCCAGTCCAAACTTTTGCAATAGGAATTTACAGAGATAGGGTTCAATCTCAACAAGTACACACACACACACACACACACACACACACAGAATATCTTTCTATATCTTTCAACTTTAATCAATTACTTATGCACTTATCAGTGACCATGGTTATGTGCACATCATTTTCTGATTAAGAACCATATTCTGGATTTAGAATATGGAAGGTCATCTACCATTTGTAATGTTATGGAAGGTTGTCTACCATCTGTGAGTTATTTTTTATTTTTTTTTGCAATGAAATATCAGTGTTCATATGCTTCCTGAAACCCAGTCCAAACTTTTGCAATAGGAATTTACAGAGATAGGGTTCAATCTCAACAAGTACACACACACACACACACACACACACACACAAATCGTTATTGTTAAGTCTATTTTTCTATTTTTTACTTTTCATTTCAGAGTAATCATGTCTTCAGTGAAGGTTTATTGTTAAGTCTATTTTTCAATTTTTTACTTTTCATTTCAGAGTAATCATGTCTTCAGTGAAGGTTATGCTTGTAGTTTCTCTCTTCACCCCTGCTGTGATGCCCAATTCAGGTACATGCTTTAATACACAGATTAATTGCATTTGCTGTTGTTGAGTGTTGGGTTTAAGAAATAGGAACACAATGTAATTTTCAGAATAATGTTTGTACCCATGTTACTAGAGATTATGACTCTTGTGCTTACAGCAGTTTATGTTCCAGGCTCAATACAATTTAAGTGCATTATACTGTTAATTATTTTTTGTGGTTAATCAACAGCATGCCACAGATAATGTCAACAGAACTTTATTTGACCATTCCTTTAATTACAAATATGTAAACTGCATGAAATTTGTTCTGCTTCCTCTTAAGTACCACAATCCACATTTTATGTTTGTTTTCAACAGGTTTGCTTAAAGTGGAATGCCTACCTGCAGTTGGAATTCTTGCTCAGACCACAGTTATCAGATGCGTTTTCAAAAACGTCAAAGATATTCACATACTTGGAGTTTATTTAACAAAAACTGGACAGAACGAGCCATTTTTTAGTCAAGTTGGTTCAGAAAGTTCAGGAGATCCACGCTTTAGTCTTGAAAACTTAGCAGTGGGTCCATCTCTGCAAATCTCTGACACAATGTTTTCTGATGAGGGCAAATATCAGTACCGTGTTGTAACGGACAGTGGTTTTGAAGAAATACAACTTAGCATCAGTGTCAGAGGTGAGATTCAATTTCTTTAGTCATATAAAACTATAAAACTAACATATAATTAACATAAAACTAACATATAAAACTATATATATATATATGACTAAAAATACACATAAGCACACTGCCTTGCAAGAGTCTTGGTACTCATCATTGTTTTGTTCTTTCTCAATAAAGCAAAGTACAAGGATCCTGTCACAAGCACATGGCCTAAAAATGTAACCGATGGAGGACCTGCCAGCCTTTATTGCAATGCTACTGATGGATACCCAGAAGGCTTCATCCATTGGTTTGACCGTTCTGGAACCAACTGGACCATAAATTCAGAGCTGACAAAAATCCCAGCGGGTGTAAAATCTGTGGCTTTGTCTAGCAAACTGACTTTCAAGTCTATCAACTTGGGCCTGGCACCATTTAGATGCATCGTCTTTAATAGCAAATATGTAAAAGATGGAGAAAACACACTGGAGATCACATCTGCTATAAGTAATTAAGTTACTTTAAGTTAATTAAGTGTAATTTAGTTATAACAAGGGAGGAGGGAAAGTTTACGATACCTACAACCTGATAGAACATCTTGATTGCATTCAAACGCTACAGTATCATTGGAGTCTATATTTTTCTTAGCAATGCAATTTACAGTAGTGCAATAAAGGACTGACACTGTAACACAATAGTCTACTAGAGATATCTCAGATTACTAAATTCTAAAACTGCCAAATGTACTGAAGATAATCTTTACTTGTAGTACGTTATATATTTTTACAACACTCAGGGAGAATCTGTGCTGGTGTAAATTGTATGTATTTTGTTTTTCCAGGTGATGTTAACAAGGATTCTTCCAGATCTAATGCAACAAACATTGTCGCTGGTGTGATGGTCATTGGATCGCTTATTGTCGGCCTGCTGTTTGCTCTGTTGTGTTTCAGAAAAAGAAATGCTCGTCATAAGGATACCTTTAACAATCATTTTAAGGGTAACAAAGGAACTACTTATATTTACTCTTAATTTATATTATATACACATTCAGTGATTATGTCTGCATGAGGGATTTCTGTGAAACACATGCTTTTAATTTGCTTACTTATTTGGTTGCCAAAGGGGAAGTGTGGCCATGCTTAAATTTAGAAAGAACAAGCCTCGGCAGAGCTTGTATCAGGGAATTCTTGTGTTACTGAAAGACTTCAAATAGCAGAGATTTACTTCCTTATCATGATTTGCTAAATGTATTTGAACATAACATGACTGTCATGAGTTTGTTAAACTGCAGTCAACTGCGTTTTGTGAAGTGGTGTTTTCACTTCTCAATAATTCTTGAGTTAGGTTTTGTGAGATGGTGTTTTCACTTCTCTAAATTTCTTTACAACTTTACTTTTAATCTCATGTTAATCTTGAGTACCTATAAAGTAAAGTTGAATCCTTCATATCTCCCAAGAGTCTTTAGTTTTATCAAATTTGTCTGCAAGTCTGCAAGCTGTGACATCGACATAAATAAAACAGGGACAAAAACTTTATGGACTTAAATTAACTATGGCTATCGAATTAACGAATGAAGCACATTGATGAGCGTGCTCTTGCTCTCACTCTGGCTGATGACTGTACGTGCTCTTCTGGGAGAAATGCCCATACAAGGAATTCTGCCCTTCATGATGTCATGCAGGGCCATACTTGAAAAAAAAAAAGAAAACTTTTTCTGAAACTTATACGAACCCTGAAGGTCATGTTTAGCATGATAATCCAACTCTTTAACAGTGTAAATATGTCTGAATGCATTAAATAGCATTAGACATCCCCTTTGAGGCTATTTAAAAATATAGATTTGACAGTAGTGATATCATATAACTTTGCACTGAATGTATGCACAGATGGTAGACGACCTTCTGCCCATCCTATTCTAAGTATGTTAAATTTGTGTGATTTTTTTTTATTCTTAAAAGTGTTTGGTTACACATTTATTCTGTAAGACTTTTTTGTTTCTGTTTCAACTAGGCCTATTAGTTGCACATTGAAATAGTTTCTCCATGGGGATCATTTGTTTCCCTTTTCCAGCCAGATGTTTAATCTGAGTTACAATCTGTGTAGATTTATCTGAAAGCATATTTTGTGGTAAAGTACAGAAACTCTGGCTCATTCTGAAACACATGGGAAACAGATACAGCTGTCTCTCTCTCTCTCTCTCTCTCTCTCTCTTTCTCTCTCTCTTACTATCACTATCACTCTCACTCTTACTCTCTTTCGGCTGCTCCTATGAGGGAATGCTGGAGTGGATTATCTGCATAGGTTATCTGCCACAGGTTTTACGCTAATTGTCCTTTCTGACACGACTCTCTTTTTCTGGGCTTGGACCTGGCACTTAAAAGTGCTGTAGCTTGTGCAACCCCTGTGACTGGAAACAAATACAGCTGTATAGACTAAGCTAATACATTTAAAAGTTCTTATCAATGAGTAATATATGAAATGTTGTTTTTAAATAGGCTATGAAACAGGAAGGGCTGATGAAGATGATGTGGAAAATGGTGACAGCAGGTAGGCACACAGTTCACATTTGTGTTTAGGCTTAGATCAAAACAATTACTTTTACAATTACAATTACTTAATATTTTTTTGCATTTTTTTATGGCCTATACGTTCAGTTATATAACTGAAATTTTCACTTTCTGTTTGTCTTTTTTGTCTTTTTTTTTTAGTCCTGAGAAGCTTCAGTAGATGAAATTGAAACTATAAGCCCTGATTTTCATACTGAGGTCAGTACAGCAGCCATTTGACTGAAACAAAAGTGAAGCCATAAGGAAAATGGCAGCTGTTGCAATAATGACAGACTAAACAATCAGTTCTCCTTATATTTACAATCAAATGTGGGTTTAGAGATCATGTACACTAATAACTGTCAAATGTATTACTACATCAATGTAAACAGAGTTTTATTAAAGAGGTTCTTGGAGGTTTGCTGAAAATTATAGGAAAGATTGTTCTTTTTTTTTTAAGTGTTTTTTGTAATTTTTTTTATGGCTCTCAAGGTTAATGTAAAATTGGTTAAATATGTCAATGCCTTTATAACAGTAACCAGCTTATACAAACAATAAAAAGCAATGTTATTACTGTTTCCTTTTTGTTCTGCTTTCTTAAACCTGGTCAGAAATCATAAATCATTATTCAAGGTTATTTTAAATGAACAAATTTAACAAAATGACAGCTGTAATTTTCAGCAATAGGAATAATATACAAATCTAAATCTAGTTTTGTAAAAACTGTTTTGTATCCATCTATGAGGTTTCTCCTCACTACAGTCACTTGGCTTTACTCACTGAGGGTTTTTTGGTAATATTTTTCAGTAAAGCATCTTAGTAACAATATTAATGCTTATTCAGTAAGCCTTATACAAATATATTTGAATTAAATTTAGTTTCTCAGCTTTATACATTAAACATACATAATGTTAATGCAAAAAAATATATAATTCACATAAAATTTTATGTAATTGTGTCTGTATTCACCTCGGTGATAATTCAACTTTCATTTTCAGATTGATGTATTCATTTAAAAGTGAAGTGAATGATGCATGATTTGTAATGTGGAGATTTTTCAGCAAGTACAGCAACTGTGAATGAAACTGTGTACCAATAAGAGGAGTAGTTTCTGTTAATACACGGAATGCTGTGGTTTTGGAGTAGGAGGGGTCAGGATTAAGGATGCGTGTGTTTTCTCTCCTGATTTGGAATAAAACTATGAAAGATATGCCTGTTTGTAAAATAGTCTGCAGAGAGACCTTGGATCTTTAAGCACTTTTGTATTTCTTGCTTTGTTTTTAAACTTAATGTAATAAAAGTAATTTAAAAAATGACATTTTGTCTTCTTGCTATCTTGCTAAAAACATGAGGCAGTGGGGTATCTTCCATGGAACAATAACATTCTAGTTTTACAGTATAACTAACTGTCCTAGTTTCTTTTTGGACCTAGTTTTTAAATGGTTATTTGGTAACACTGTACAGTAAGGTCTCATTTGTTAACCTAAATAATGCATTATCTAACATTAACTAGCAATAAGCAATTAATTTTTTTTTAATTTTTTTTTATCATTTATTATGCATTTACTAATGTAAACATTTATAGCTTTAAACAATGCAGAAAATGAGATGAGGGAGCCTCTTCTGTTTTAAAATTGTATATTACATCTGTGAATCGATTAACCATTGGGAAAGCACAACTCCCCCACACTTTCTGGACTCAGAAATGCATTTATGAGAACTTTACTACCACCGACTGTACTGCTGCCCTGGATGCTGTTAGATCCAAAATTATTGACTTGGCTTCATGAGACCAGACTGTGGATTCCCCAAACGTCATTTTGTAAAATGAGCTTTGGAAAAGGCTAAATGCATTTCTTGTGATCTGGTGACAGGCAGTGGCGGTTCTACATTGAATTACACCCTGGGCGAGACCCCCTTCGAGCGCCCCTCCCCCCCAAAAAAACACAAAATTCTGCACAAACAGTTATATTTTATTATAACAACATAAGTGAAAGAGAAAATTATATTTCTCAATTGTTAATTGCACAAATCCTTCATTAGAACATTTGAAAAACACACTTAAGAGAATCCAGTTATTTAACTATTGCAATTACAACAGGAAACACACTTTTTAAGGTGCACAATCTCCACCTCCAACATTGCCAAAAGACAATGAACACAATTCTGCACAAAATATGACAGTATAAGTTATCAGAACTTAAATAAATATACACTATATACATAAATGTGCCAAAAATATATACAATCAGGTATATTAAAAATGTAACAAGAGCAGAGAGCAACAATAATATAAAATATTAAGAATAATATACAAATAAAATATAGAATAAATATTCTAAATAGCACAACTCCATCACACAAATGTGAAAACACACTAAAGAGAATTAGCAGTGGAACATAACACATAGGCCTGCTCAGAAATTATCAGAAATATTAAAATTACATTAAATTGCAGTTGTCCAGTTGTCTTGTAGCCTAGGCATACCCCCTCCACACAAACACACACACACAAACACACACACACACACACACACACACACACACACACACACACACACACACACACACA
>NW_015547710.1:466940-470197 GCF_001515605.1 Sinocyclocheilus anshuiensis
CACACACACACACACACACAGACACACACAGACACACACACACACACAGACATATGCAAAAACCCACCTGAAGGCGCATGCTGGGGAGAAGTAGAGGCAAAGAGGTCTTCATCCTCAATATCAGATATTTGTGGAGATATTTGTGGAGACATATGTGTAGCTGAGGACATAGATGGTAGCTCATCCTGAAGGGTCGAGACCATTCCAGAAGAGGCCTGTGTAGCGGGGGAGGTGGGTGGCTCATCCTGACCAGTGGCAGAGGATGCTCCAAAATATGTTAGAAGTGCCCCTGAAATTGCAATTGAATTGCAATTGAAATTGAAATCAAAACCGTAGGATTCTGTTTTATACAGCTAAAGCATAATAGGAGGGTTACATAAACATGCCCTTACACGCTAAATGTCTGTCATTACACGCTATATCCTCCTGAGACCCAGAAAAAAAAAGTTTTTTGAATTTAGTTTTTTTTTCATGTCATCACATTGTTTAGAGCATAAGAAACAAATGGTAAAAAAATTTTTTGAAAAATGATATTTTATTCATATGTTATGCTATGTCCTCTGTAGTGGACACTAGGACTCAGTTGTTTAAAAAATAAAATGACATGAATGTATAAGCATAGCAAGCATCATAGCAAAAAGGCTAACAGACTTAAGAGTTATACCCACCAATGAACATTAGCCCTTCATTCATGACATGGATACCGTAATAATCATACAGATAGAACATAGTTGCATACCTTTATCTTTTGCTCGTTTCTCCTCTTCCTTTTCTTTTTTTTCTAAATTGGGCACCTGATGGCTTTGACCTTTTCCTGTCCATCTCTGTGTTTATTTGGCACTCGACAATCAACAGATTTCCCATCCCCCCAACACCGTCACTCACGACCAGAAGTCAAGACTAAACCAATTCACCTTGGTGACCACATAATCGTTTTGTATTACCTATTTTTATTAGCCATTTCACACAATTCAGAAAAACAAAAATGTGCAGGAACTATAGGCCTGTCCGTTCCATTTGAGAGAGACGGTACTTCCTGTGTGCATTAAAAAAAAAAAAAAAACTTTCACTGCTGGGTCTGACTGTTAGGTGATGAATCTGAATCTGCTACAATCAGGAAGACGCTTCCGCAGTCTGATGGCAAAAACGGAGAGGCTCAGTAGGAGCTTCTTCCCTCACGCTATCAGAAGATTAAACATGGACATTAAACACACTGCACTTTAGAGACTCTGGTAGTGTAGGGTTACTCAATAACTCTCTGCACACTGCACTTTTTGTATTTTTTAGATGAGCTGGCTATGCAACTCATCCTCACTGCACATTGTTTACATCTCTGCACATCATCTGTGTAGCATCTCTGCACATCATCTGTGTAGTAGTTTAATATATTGTGTATATTAAATTTTTTGTATTTAATTTTCTTCTTATTTTTTTGCACAGTCTATAAAGAGTATGCCAGACCTACATTTCACTGCTTGTTGTATGTTATATAACTTGTATGTGACAAATAAAATCTTGAATCTTGAATCAGTCACTCAGCTCATAGCTTTTGCCAGCTTTGAGACACTTGTTTGCCAAGTCCTGTTCAATGAATCTTAGACTTAATAGTTCATCTCAAAAATGAAAATTCTGTCATCATTTACTTACCTTCATGTCATCCCAAACCTGTATGAGTTTCTTTCTTATTTTGAACATAAAAGAAGATATTTTGAAGAATGCTGGTAATCAAACAGTTGATGGTCCCCCTTGACTTCCATAGTGGAAGTCAATGGGGACCAACAACTGTTTGGTTCTTCAAAATTCTTCAAATTATCTTCTTTTGTGTTCAATAGAGGAAAAAAAACTTATATGGGTTTGGAACGTCATGAGGGTGAGTAAATTATGACAATTTTCATTTTTGAGGTGAACTATTTAGTCTAAGATTAATTGAATAGGCTAGAACAGGCTATAGATCAAAAGATTGCGTTTCTAACTTTGTGGGTGTTTTTAAACTGGTGGGTGTTTCTATCATGCAATGAAAATGATGCCCCTTACCTGACCCTACCCCTAAACAGTACTTGTCACTGTGACGTGAGCCAATCAGGTAACATGGTTGAAGACCCCCCTCTGTTTTGGCGTCGCCCACCGATCTGGAAATTCCCATTATTTTCCTGCAGAGACAAGACTGAGGCTGCGTTCCTCTCCATTTTTAGACATGCACTCGCAAACTTATCTGAGCACTTCCCATACGGGAATCTATTTTGAAGTGCGTAAATAAATAAAATGCAACTGCATATTTTCCAGCTTACGAAACCTTTTGAGTCTCAAATACTAAAAAATACAGTTTTCTTGAAACTACATAAAAATCCTTGTTAGACCAACAGAATTGAACATAAAAACCTTTGTCAGACCCCAAATGTTGTCCCAACTAGTCAAACAGAGTTGTCTGAACAAAGAATTTTATATTGCTGAAATGTTAAGGCTTTGTGAGTTCCCAGCATGCATTGCAGCATGAATAAATTATGCAGATACTGTTATAGGGTTATTGTTTTGCTTTTTGCTGGCTTCATTTAAACTTTTTCGTTGTTGTTTTGTCATTATTGTTAGTTGTTTGTTGTGTAGTGATTTAAAGAGATCATCTTTTTTTACATTTGTTGATTGCCATCGTTCTTGAGGCTTGTGTGTCAGGTATTGAGGCCTAGAGTATGTTCAACCACTTAAATCTATATTCTGGATATCTTAGTCTTGTAGGATGCTTTATAAACAAAGACAATATTGTTCATCATGGTTTATAACATTTCATTATATTCTTGATACCATCATTATAATTTTAATGACATAAACTGATATAGAAATAAGTCCTAGTGTGTCATGCGTAAATAGACATAAAAATGTAATGTGGTGACTATTTACACATAATTTTTTTTCATCCAGGAAACAGAAAATAATAAATTTACTCAACGACATTACTTGTTGTTTCAGTTGCTGTGACAAGAATAACTTTATTAGCAAAATAAGACAATCATCATTGCATGAACAAAGAAATTTAGGTTGGCTGAACGCAGTATTGTTACTTAGAAGAACTATAAAAGAATTGTTGAGACAACTCAAAAGTCTTACTGCATCAAGTTGCCTTACTTTTGTAAGTATTCTCACCAGTTTATTTTTTACAGTGTATATAGCAGGGGTTGGGAACCTTTTTTGACCAAAGAGCCATTTTTTTATTTTTGGTTAATGCATTTTTCTGAAAGAGCCAAAGTAAAAAATAAATAATAATA
>NW_015547710.1:472348-479945 GCF_001515605.1 Sinocyclocheilus anshuiensis
TAACTCAACAACAGTACTTGTTGTTTCAGTTGCTGTGACAAGAATAACTTTATTAGCAAAATAAGACAATCATCATTGCATGAACAAAGAAATTTAGGTTGGCTGAACGCAGTATTGTTACGTAGAAGAACTATAAAAGAATTGTTGAGACAACTCAAAAGTCTTACTGCATCAAGTTGCCTTACTTTTGTAAGTATTCTCACCAGTTTATTTTTTACAGTGTATATAGCAGGGGTTGGGAACCTTTTTTGACCAAAGAGCCATTTTTTTATTTTTGGTTAATGCATTTTTCTGAAAAAGGTTCATTTCATTTCATTTATTTATATAGCACAAATAAACACAACAGAAGTTGACCACAGTGCTTTACAGAATATAAAACTAAGATACAGATAAAGAAAGAAAGCAATAAGACATAAAAAATAAATGGAACATAATTAAGAATTGCTAAAAAGCTCGGGCCAGAAGATAAGACTTTAACTTCGATTTAAACTCATGTACAGAGGACAGGGATCTCAGATAAAAAGGAAGACTGTTCCAGAGCCTAGGTCCAACAACGGCAAATGCACGATCCCCTCTTGACTTCAGTCGTGTTCGAGGCTGAGCTAGAGAGTAATTGTTTGCGGACCGCAGACACCTGACTGATGTGTTCAGATTTAAAAGTTCAGACAGGTACGAGGGTGCAAGACCATTAAGGGATTTAAAGACAAACATCAATATTTTAAAATCGACTCTATGACGAACCGGCAACCAATTTAGAGCCATTAAAATAGGAGTAATATGTTGGCGTTTGCGGACTCCCGTTAGAAATCTGGCTGCAGCGTTTTGCACCATTTGAAGCCTTGTAATAGAGGACTGGGAAATTCCAGCATATAAAGAATTACAGTAGTCCAATCGAGATAAAACGAAAGCATGTGTGACTCTTTCAAGATCTTTGGGGGACAGAAACGGCTTTACTCTAGACAGAAGTTTCAGATGAAAAAAGCCTGATTTAACTACTGTGTTGATCAATCTTAAAGTCGGAGTCCAGACAGATGAACAAAGCCTGATTTAACTACTGTGTTGATCAATCTTAAAGTCGGAGTCCAGAGTTATTCCCAGACTTTTCACAGTTGCTTTGATATAAGAGTGCAGATTTCCAACATTGACAATGTTTTTTTCTTTCCCCACAGAGGGCCCAAACACATGTGATATGACATGAAAGATCAACACTAAAAACAACTGGTCTATGATCTGAGAAACTAAGATCACCAATTTTAACATCTGAGATAGGGAAACCATGAGATAAAACCAGATCAAGTATATGGCCATGTACATTGGCTCATTTACCCATTGAACAAAGTCACAGGCTTCCATAAGATTCACAAAGTCTTTGGCTAGTGCTGAGGAATCACAACATACATGAATGTTAAAATCACCAACAATTAAAAGTCTCTCATATTTGGGAGTTATCACACATTTGAAGTCAGAAAACTCATTTAGGAAGACTTTGTTTGTTTTCGGAGGACGGTACACTACTGCTACTACCAACGAGTTTGCCTGATCCAGTGAGAAAAGCTGTACTTCAAAAGTTGAGTAGCAATCTGTGTCCAGTATCCGACAGCAGAAACAGTTTTTAAAAACAGACGCCAGTCCTCCACCGCGGCCGGAACGACGTGGGGTATTCAAAAAGTTATAGTTACTAGGTGTGAGTTCCGAGAAAGGACTAAGATCGTCAACAGAGAGCCAAGTCTGTTGTTGCCGGAAAAAGTCAATGTTGCCGGAAGTTATAAAGTCATTCAAAATAAACGTCTTGTTCCCCAGTGATCTAGAGTTTACTAAAGCCATCTTAATAGGTAGAGAGTCACTGACCGACTGCGCCGACTGCGGCAATGCCTGACACAATGGGCGAAGATGCCGCTGATCTGCTCCACCTCGCCGTAAGTAGGGTAAGTAGGGACGGGGAGGCTGTACTGACGAGTCCCCTGACAGGTGAACGATCCCTTGGTAAGGCGTCTCCAAAGAACGCCTCGCGATGTGAAGACCATCCACCTCACGTTCACAGTCGCCCCGGCGAAGCAGGCTAGTCAGACCAGACGATAGGCTTCATTTTAGCCTGGCGGCTCTACCTCCCCGTTTTCCTCTCCTCCTACGCCGTTTCCTCCCCTCCTACGCCGTTTCCTCCAGGTGAGCGCATATGGCACACGGCGCAACCACACAGGTAGAGTTGTCAGGAAGGGAGGAGGCGGAGAGCTCGGGCACGCAGTCGACACATCTTTGATGCTGCATACATCCATTGTTTTTCTGATGTTAAGGAGCATCTGGCGGTCATATACAAACGGTGCGAGGACGTGTTGGGCGACATTTTGATGTATTACAAATAGACATGATGTATAGACAAATACAGCTACGGACAAACAAAGCGACAGATGACAAGCCATTGACACCGGTGCCATCCCGATGATGATCTCAAGGTTGATTTACAACCTGAGAGGGATGAATTCCAGTGTTGCCAACTTAGCAATTTTGTTGCTAAATTTAGCAACTTTTCACACTACACTAGCAACTTTTTCTTCCAAAAGCACCTAGCAACAAATTTAGCTATTTTTAAATTTTATTAGGCTGCTTTTAGCAACTTTGGATAAGTGACTCAAACGATAAAAAGGCACACATTTTCCATCTAAATTACACAAAATGAGTAAACCAAAGATGCCTAGCAGTACACATATCACATGAATTAAGTTATCTGCTATTAGCAATTGCTCAATTTAATAATAATAATAATTGAATAATTTAATTCATTATGATACACCTTGTTAGTAGCTTGTATCTGCGATTGTTGATCAGTTGGTACACTGTAAGAAAAATATCTAGAAAAATACTACACTGTAAAATCCAATAGTTTACCTTACTTAGATTTAATTAGTAATCTTTACTTAGTTGTTATACTTACTAGGTTGTATTAAGTTACAGCTACTTTCAAGGCAAATAAAACAATTTACTTAATGTTTTGAGTGACACTTACTTAAAATATTCAATTAGCCACAAAGGAACCAATGACATTAATAAAGCAGTGAGAGGCAGCAGTGCACTAATATGTTGCTAATGTGCAACATAACAACAGAAGAAGAAGAAAAGAAAACGAGTCTTAATAGACTTTTCACTCATTTCCTCCATGTCTGTTATCTTTCACTAGTTGCATTCACTCGTTTCCCAGTCATCATGAATGTTGAATGTTCAATACAACTGAAATATTTGAGAGAACATCACATAAGCTAACTTCATATTCAGTTGATGTTAATTTTCCTAAAATGTGTTTTTTATTTTTTATTCACCATTATAGTGATTAGCGTTCCCTTTGGTTGGGCACTTGGAACTTTGTTTATGTTACTATAATTATTTTTCTGTTAATGCAGTAATGCATTATGAAATCAGAGTAATTTGGCTTCAAGGGAAGAAAAGTAATAAATAGGTTACTTATAGAAAGTGCTCTATTTACTAATTAAATTAATGTGTTATTTATTTTGTGCTTGTGTTAGTCAAAGAAAATTTGTTTAATTTATTTTTCATAAATATCTCAAGAAGCTTAAAATTGAGTTTATATAATCAATAAATCGTGTGTGGTAATATACTAAAGTCACACACAGATTTAAACATTCAGCATGTGAATCACAACAATGGTAACAATTCAGTTTCATTTATTTTCATTAATTGTAACAATAACCATTTTATTTGCTCTTTTTGTTGTGCTACTACTGACACAAGTGCCTGATCCAGTGAGAAAAGCTGTACTTCAAAAGTTGAGTAGCAATCTGTGTCCAGTATCCGACAGCAGAAACAGTTTTTAAAAACAGACGCCAGTCCTCCACCGCGGCCGGAACGACGTGGGGTATTCAAAAAGTTATAGTTACTAGGTGTGAGTTCCGAGAAAGGACTAAGATCGTCAACAGAGAGCCAAGTCTGTTGTTGCCGGAAAAAGTCAATGTTGCCGGAAGTTATAAAGTCATTCAAAATAAACGTCTTGTTCCCCAGTGATCTAGAGTTTACTAAAGCCATCTTAATAGGTAGAGAGTCACTGACCGACTGCGGTGCATACTGCAATGCCTGACACAATGGGCGAAGATGCCGCTGATCTGCTCCACCTCGCCGTAAGTAGGGAATGCGCCACCGGGGAGGCTGTACTGACGAGTCCCCTGACAGGTGAACGATCCCTTGGTAAGGCGTCTCCAAAGAACGCCTCGCGATGTGAAGACCATCCACCTCACGTTCACAGTCGCCCCGGCGAAGCAGGCTAGTCAGACCAGACGATAGGCTTCATTTTAGCCTGGCGGCTCTACCTCCCCGTTTTCCTCTCCTCCTACGCCGTTTCCTCCCCTCCTACGCCGTTTCCTCCAGGTGAGCGCATATGGCACACGGCGCAACCACACAGGTAGAGTTGTCAGGAAGGGAGGAGGCGGAGAGCTCGGGCACGCAGTCGACACATCTTTGATGCTGCATACATCCATTGTTTTTCTGATGTTAAGGAGCATCTGGCGGTCATATACAAACGGTGCGAGGACGTGTTGGGCGACATTTTGATGTATTACAAATAGACATGATGTATAGACAAATACAGCTACGGACAAACAAAGCGACAGATGACAAGCCATTGACACCGGTGCCATCCCGATGATGATCTCAAGGTTGATTTACAACCTGAGAGGGATGAATTCCAGTGTTGCCAACTTAGCAATTTTGTTGCTAAATTTAGCAACTTTTCACACTACACTAGCAACTTTTTCTTCCAAAAGCACCTAGCAACAAATTTAGCTATTTTTAAATTTTATTAGGCTGCTTTTAGCAACTTTGGATAAGTGACTCAAACGATAAAAAGGCACACATTTTCCATCTAAATTACACAAAATGAGTAAACCAAAGATGCCTAGCAGTACACATATCACATGAATTAAGTTATCTGCTATTAGCAATTGCTCAATTTAATAATAATAATAATTGAATAATTTAATTCATTATGATACACCTTGTTAGTAGCTTGTATCTGCGATTGTTGATCAGTTGGTACACTGTAAGAAAAATATCTAGAAAAATACTACACTGTAAAATCCAATAGTTTACCTTACTTAGATTTAATTAGTAATCTTTACTTAGTTGTTATACTTACTAGGTTGTATTAAGTTACAGCTACTTTCAAGGCAAATAAAACAATTTACTTAATGTTTTGAGTGACACTTACTTAAAATATTCAATTAGCCACAAAGGAACCAATGACATTAATAAAGCAGTGAGAGGCAGCAGTGCACTAATATGTTGCTAATGTGCAACATAACAACAGAAGAAGAAGAAAAGAAAACGAGTCTTAATAGACTTTTCACTCATTTCCTCCATGTCTGTTATCTTTCACTAGTTGCATTCACTCGTTTCCCAGTCATCATGAATGTTGAATGTTCAATACAACTGAAATATTTGAGAGAACATCACATAAGCTAACTTCATATTCAGTTGATGTTAATTTTCCTAAAATGTGTTTTTTATTTTTTATTCACCATTATAGTGATTAGCGTTCCCTTTGGTTGGGCACTTGGAACTTTGTTTATGTTACTATAATTATTTTTCTGTTAATGCAGTAATGCATTATGAAATCAGAGTAATTTGGCTTCAAGGGAAGAAAAGTAATAAATAGGTTACTTATAGAAAGTGCTCTATTTACTAATTAAATTAATGTGTTATTTATTTTGTGCTTGTGTTAGTCAAAGAAAATTTGTTTAATTTATTTTTCATAAATATCTCAAGAAGCTTAAAATTGAGTTTATATAATCAATAAATCGTGTGTGGTAATATACTAAAGTCACACACAGATTTAAACATTCAGCATGTGAATCACAACAATGGTAACAATTCAGTTTCATTTATTTTCATTAATTGTAACAATAACCATTTTATTTGCTCTTTTTGTTGTGCTACTACTGACACAAGACAGCAAATAAAATTGGCAAATAAAATCAACAACTGTAAAACAAAGCAACTGCATAATTTATTCATGCCGCAATGCACTCTGGGAGTCAGTGAGTAGCTATACTAAGTAATGAGTAAACCTAAATGAATACTTTTTTATAATAGGCATTATTATATGCTTTTTTAAAGTAAGCTCAACTAATTAGATTTTACAGTGTAGTAATTTTCCAGGACATTATCCGTTCTCCATTATTCATTATGCATTGTAACCCTGTAACCCGAAAACACAAAATACAATTCAGAATTTAAAATGCAGGTAAAAAACCTGTGAAAAATCAATACGGAAAATTCCTTCATATTAACATAGTAGATTGTGCCCTAATTTACTAGCTAATAAAAAAACTTAAATTGTAAGCCCTAATTGTTCAAAAATGTGTACGTGTTCAATAATTCAATGTTGTATTTAAAAATACAGTTATTTATATTTTAATGTTATATTACATTATATTATTTTACAAACAAATCTAAATGAACATATATAAAATATTTTTTTTGATGAGATTTGAAGTAGTGACAAATTTGCATCGTAATTACGTAATGATGTCACCGTGCAATGACATCACAACGTAATTTAGCAACTTTTAGCAACAAATTGACCTTCCTTTAGCAACTTCCCCTGAAGTAGTCGGATTGACATATTTGTCTTTGATTGATGAAAGTTTCGTAAGCTTTTATTTTCAAAGCGAAACTCTGATCGGTTCAGTCATCTCAAAGCTGCTGCACTGTCTTCACTCTACCGGCAGGTAGGTGGCTGGCAACCGCTGGACTGTGACTGGGCAGGAAATGGCAGAAGGAAGTGACGAGTCAGGAAGTGAGATGGGATTCGAAGAAGATGGTGGGAGAGATAGTAGTGTATGGAATGTAGTACGATCGAGAAAACGGAAAAAAAAAGAAAATGAAACACCGAATATGGATGAAACTGATAGTGAGCAAAGTGTTATTGTAACAACAAGGCAGGAAGAGGAACATAAAGTGATTGTAAAATTATATGAAGAAGGGGCAACGTTTGGTGGAACCCAGTTAAATTAACAAAAGCAATAAATAAATTGCTGGGTGAGATAAAAAATGCTAAGGTATTGAGGAACGGATTGATTGTTTGTAGAAATAAAGTGCAGCAAGAAAAAGTCTTACGACTGAATAAAATAGATAGTAAGAGAGTGCAGTGTTCGTTATTTGAGTACAAAAAATTGATTCGAGGAGTCATTTCAGGGATACCTACAGACATTTCAGAAGAACAAATGAAAGATAATATGACAGGGGCAAAAGTTTTGGAAGTAAAACGCCTTACAACAACTAGAAATGGAGAGAAATGCAACAGCTTGTCTGTTATGATTAAGATTGATGAATCAAAACTTCCTGGCAAGGTGTACATCCGATACGTGAGCTATGAGGTCAGGCCATACATTCCTCCACCACTGAGGTGCTTTAAGTGCCAGAAATATGGTCATGTAGCAGCAATATGTAAGGGCAAACAAAGATGTGGCAGATGTGCAGGTGAACATGAGTACGGAAAGTGTGGAGAGGGAGTAGAGCTTAAGTGCAACTGTGGAGGACAACACAGCTTGGCTTACCGCGGATGCGAAGCCAGCAAGAGGGCAGTGGAGGTGCA
>NW_015547710.1:483283-484611 GCF_001515605.1 Sinocyclocheilus anshuiensis
AATGGAGAGAAATGCAACAGCTTGTCTGTTATGATTAAGATTGATGAATCAAAACTTCCTGGCAAGGTGTACATCCGATACGTGAGCTATGAGGTCAGGCCATACATTCCTCCACCACTGAGGTGCTTTAAGTGCCAGAAATATGGTCATGTAGCAGCAATATGTAAGGGCAAACAAAGATGTGGCAGATGTGCAGGTGAACATGAGTACGGAAAGTGTGGAGAGGGAGTAGAGCTTAAGTGCTGCAACTGTGGAGGACAACACAGCTCGGCTTACCGCGGATGCGAAGCCAGCAAGAGGGCAGTGGAGGTGCAACGAATGAAGGCATTACAAGGAATAACATATGCAGAAGCAGTAAAGAAAGTGTCTAGAGAAAAGATTGTTTATAAACCAGCAAATAATGAAACTAAAGAAGCAAACAATGAAACTAAAGATAGACCTTGCAGGAGCTGTGAAAAGATTATGGAAAAAAAAGATGTGCTAATTATGAGCAAAAATGAATTTGAATTCAATTGCTCGGCACAGACAGAAAGGAAGACTGGAAAGATCAAAATAATAGTTAAAGCAGCAGAGAAATATCTTGGGGTTAAAGGACTTAATTGTGAAGTAGTGGAAGAAATGTTAACTGCAGGAATCTCTAACTCTCAGTCATGGGTTGGTGGATCTACATGATTCTAGTTTTATTGCAGTGGAATGCCAGGAGTCTTATCGCTAATGGACAAGAATTCAAAAAGTTTGTTTCTGAGTTATCAGATAAACCTCATGTAATTTGTGTACAGGAGACATGGTTGAAACCACAGTTAGACTTTGTGATATCTGGATATACTGCAATCCGAAATGATAGGGAAATAGGAAAAGGTGGAGGGGTGGCAACTTTGATATCTATCTCTCACATTACTTTAATACTCAAGATTGAACAAAACTATACTTTCTACATTTTCTACATGTCAAAATTAGTACATCACTACAATATCTTTATAGAAAAATCCTAATACTGATCATGAGTGATGTTTTTCCCTTACAAAAATTAACCATGCTTTTATTAGTAAAAGTACATGTTTTTTTGTCAAATGGATTACCATTTTTATTTATTTTTACTACAAATTTTATGGTTAAACTATGGTTAGTGTAGCAAAAACCATGGTTAATCTGTGGTTACCATGGTTTGACAATAGTAACCATTGTCTTTGGATTTATAGTAAAATGTAACTAAGTAAACAAAGACAAAACTACAATAACATATTTACAGAAGAAACTGACCTGTACTTGAAACCCTTAACAGTAGTTTTGCTTCTCTGCTCCACCTGTGCGCTTCCACAGTCCACTCC
>NW_015547710.1:484668-487438 GCF_001515605.1 Sinocyclocheilus anshuiensis
TTTTGATTCAAGTGTACTGACCTACTTTTGATTTATTTGTCCAAAATGTGGCATATTCCGTCCGCGTTATAGGCTAGGAATTCCGTTTTTATGACTGGATTCTACAAACCAGTCTGTGTTTTCGTAGATAACACGATAACACAATTATAGGGCCGCATGTCTCAGAGTAGTCAGTGTAATTTGGGGAAAAAATCAATTAAATCTGTATGTAGATGTGTGTAAATATTCAAATGTAATCCCCTTTGTAATCGTTAACATTTTCATAAGTAACTGTAATTTAATTACATGCTTAAAGCCCACCATACATTGGAAACTTTGATTAACTATAAAAGGGCGCAAGCAGTAGTTAGGAAAACAATTAGGTCAGCCAAACGTGTATATTGGAGACAATTCTGTAGTACAATTGGAAGAGAAACTCAGCTGTCAGACATATGGAGAACAATTAGGAAAATGAGTGGAATAAGGACAAATGTGGAAATACCAGTGTTATGTAGTAACAACAAAAATGCAATTAGTAATGCAGAAAAAGCAGATCTTTTTGTAAAAACTTTTGTGAAGATCCACAGCTCTGGAAATCTATCGTCAACAGCTAAGGAGTATAGAGACCAGACACTTGCTCAAAGTCCAGGGATAATAGAGAGAAGCATTACATCAGGGGGAGATCTGGATCAGCAATTTACTCTATTTGAGTTGGAAAGAGCTATATCAAACACGCGACAAACCACACCAGGGAAAGACGGGAAAGACGATTGCATGTTAGGCCATATGAAAGATGTCACACTTGAAATAATATTAAGACTGTTTAATATGTTTAATATGGCAGGTAAACTCCCATTAATATGGAAACAAGCAGTTATAATCCCAATACTTAAACCTGGCAAAGACCCGTCAGATCCATCTAGCTATAGACCCATAGCATTAACGTCACAATTAGGGAAAACCATGGAAAGGATGGTAACAAATAGATTAGATTATTATATTGAAAAAAATGGTCTTATATCACCACATCAATCTGGATTTCGTAAGGGAAGGGGGACAATGGACTCTGTACTATGCCTAGAGTCAGTAATTAGGAAAGCTCAAAGTAATAAAGAAAATGTAATTGCTGTATTTATTGATATTGAAAAGGCATATGATATGCTGTGGAAGGACGGACTTCTTATTAAACTTAATAAATTAGGAATAAGTGGCAAGATGTATAATTGGGTATTAGATTTCCTGAATAGAAGAACAATAGAAGTTAAAGTAGGCACAGAATATTCAAATAGATATACAGTGGAAAATGGTATCCCACAAGGCAGTGTATGTAGTCCAATATTATTTAATATTATGATTAATGACATATTTGATCAGGTTGAAGGAAACGTAGGCAAGTCACTTTATGCAGATGATGGGGCACTCTGGGTTAGAGGTCGGAATATAGAATATTTAAGTAGGAAAATGCAAAATGCAATAAGGAATGTAGAACAGTGGACAAATAAATGGGGATTTAAACTTTCAATCTCAAAATCACAAGTTATATGTTTTTCTAAACGTCCTAAAACAATATTACTTAAACTGTATGGGCAAGATCTTGAACAGGTTAAGGTTGTAAGATTCTTGGGAGTGTTTTTTGATGAGAAGTTGACCTGGTGTCAACATATTGATAAGGTTAGGAATAAATGTAAAAAGATTAATAATGTTTTAAGATGTCTATCAGGGCAAGACTGGGGAGCAAGCAGGGCATCGCTCATTAACATCTATCAGGCTCTTTTAAGAGCAGCGTTAGATTATGGTTGCCTAGCATATATGTCAGCATCAGAATCAAACCTTAAAAAACTTGATGTGGAACAGGCACAGGCACTTCGGATTTGTACTAGAGCGTTTAAATCATCACCAGTATCTGCATTACAAGTTGAGACAGGAGAGATGCCTTTACGTATTAGGAGGATCAAGATCATGCTGGCGTATTGGATAAATCTACAAGGGCATAGCGGAGTACATCCCACAAAGGCCATCTTACAAGATTGTTCAGAACATAGTAAAAGTAATTATTACAGTTTCGGATGGATAGGAAATGCAAAAGCACAAAACGCAAGCCTCAGCCAGCTCCAAGTAAGCCCCATTGTGGCACTATCAACTGTGCCACCTTGGAAATTCAAAAAGCCATCTGTAGATATAAGCCTTCAACAAATGTTAAAAGAAAAATCTAAAATAATGCCACAGAAGGTAATAGTTCAAGACTATGAACCTTTATCAAGACAAACTATTCATATTTACAGATGGATCAAAGCAGCCAGAGACAGGCCGTACTGGGGCTGCTTTCTCCATTTCGCATTATGAAATAGCAGTTAAAAAAAGAACAGCAGATCATTTATCGGTGTACACAGTAGAGCTTTTAGCAATTTTATTGGCATTACAATGGTTGGAAGGAAATAAACAGAATCAAAATGTAATCATAGCTTCTGACAGCTTACCTGCTCTATCTAGTATTCAATCTGGGAAAACATCATGTAGACAATATATCATATACCAGATATTCAACTACTTTTAATACTGTATGATAAAGGGCTGGATGTTTCCTTCCTTTGGGTTCCTGCTCATAGGGGTGGAAGGAAATGAGATTATAGATATTCTGGCAAGAAGAGCAATAAAGCATGAAACAGTTGATATACAAATACCGTTATGTAGAACAGAAATCAAAACCATTATTAAGGGACATACAAACAAAATATGGCAAGAATACTGGGACATAACTGATACTGGACGACATCTGTATAACATACAAAAA
>NW_015547710.1:490734-493795 GCF_001515605.1 Sinocyclocheilus anshuiensis
CATTGAATTTATTTAATACACGAGTTTCACAATTTGAGTTGAATTACTGAAATAAATGAACTTTTCCACGACATTTTAATTTATTGAGATGCACCTGTACTCTTTGTAAGTAAGTAACGTTAGTGAAATTAAAGAGAGATGATTTAGCTCCATCCCTAATCCTGACAGTCTGGCATTGTCTTGTCAAAGTGCTCACTGTACATATTGTGCTCATAACACCATTTACTTTATGATATAAACTACAATATAAAAGTTAAAACTTAAGAATTCATTTAAACTTTGATTTCATATAAAGTCTCAGCTTTCACAGCTTACTAGATATATCGCTAGCTATTAATAGTCTGACACTGGTGGCTAATTAAGCTGTTAACATAAAGCTAAAAATGACCAAAAAACATACAGAAACAACTGTTCAGTCTTACCTGTGGAACATAATACCCCGAGATCTGTTTTTATTATTGTGTGACGGTTTGTAGATGCCCAAGCTGCCGACGAGTCAGGTATGTTTTCGCCTGTCCCGATATCAGAGTTGCCCGCACCAATATGGCGGCGACGTTGACGTGCGGTCGAGCGGCCAATGAGGAGTCTAGGTATTTATTATGTCTATGTTGGCAACGGCTGGACTGTGACTGGGCAGGAAATGGCAGAAGGAAGTGACGAGTCAGGAAGTGAGATGGGATTCGAAGAAGATGGCGGGGGAGATAGTAGTGTATGGAATGTAGTACGATCGAGAAAACGGAAAAAAAAAGGAAATGAAACAACGAATATGGATGAAACTGATAGTGAGCAAAGTGTTATTGTAACAACAAGGCAGGAAGAAGAACATAAAGTGATCGTAAAATTATATGAAGAAGGGACGACGTTTGGTGAGTGGAACCCGGTTAAATTAACAAAAGCAATAAATAAATTGCTGGGTGAGATCAAAAATGCTAAGGTATTGAGGAACGGCTCACTGTTGATTGTTTGTAGAAATAAAGTGCAGCAAGAAAAAGCCTTACGACTGAATAAAATCGATAGTAAGAGAGTGCAGTGTTCGGTATTTGAGTACAAAAAATTGATTCGAGGAGTCATTTCAGGGATACTTACAGACATTTCAGAAGAACAAATGAAAGATAATATGACAGGGGCAAAAGTTTTGGAAGTAAAACGCCTTACAACAACTAGAAATGGAGAGAAATGCAACAGCTTGTCTGTTATGATTAAGTTTGATGAATCAAAACTTCCTGGCAAGGTGTACATCGGATACATGAGCTATGAGGTCAGGCCATATATTCCTCCACCACTGAGGTGCTTTAAGTGCCAGAAATATGGTCATGTAGCAGCAATATGTAAGGGCAAACAAAGATGTGGCAGATGTGCAGGTGAACATGAGTACGGAAAGTGTGGAGAGGGAGTAGAGCTTAAGTGCAACTGTGGAGGACAACACAGCTCGGCTTACCGCGGATGCGAAGCCAGCAAGAGGGCAGTGGAGGTGCAACGAATGAAGGCATTACAAGGAATAACATATGCAGAAGCAGTAAAGAAAGTGTCTAGAGAAAAGATTGTTTATAAACCAGCAAATAATGAAACTAAAGAAGCAAACAATGAAACTAAAGATAGACCTTGCAGGAGCTGTGAAAAGATTATGGAAAAAAAAGACGTGCTAATTATGAGCAAAAATGAATTTGTATTGTTCATGATTGAGGTAATCAATTGCTCGGCACAGACAGAAAGGAAGACTGGAAAGATCAAAATAATAGTTAAAGCAGCAGAGAAATATCTTGGGGTTAAAGGACTTAATTGTGAAGTAGTGGAAGAAATGTTAACTGCAGGAATCTCTAACTCTCAGTCATGGGTTGGTGGATCTACATGATTCTAGTTTTATTGCAGTGGAATGCCAGGAGTCTTATCGCTAATGGACAAGAATTCAAAAAGTTTGTTTCTGAGTTATCAGATAAACCTCATGTAATTTGTGTACAGGAGACATGGTTGAAACCACAGTTAGACTTTGTGATATCTGGATATACTGCAATCCGAAATGATAGGGAAATAGGAAAAGGTGGAGGGGTGGCAACTTTTATAAGAAATGGGATAAGATATAATCAATAAAGGAAAAGAACATGAATCTATTATAATCAAAGTATGGACAGGAAGGAAAAATATAATGATAGTAAATTTGTATAATCCATGTAACGGACTGAGCATGGATATGCTAAATGCAGTATGTAAGATTATACAAGGGGAAATAGTATGGTGTGGGGATTTTAATGCACACAGTACACTATGGGGGAGTAGGATTACAGATGCAAATGGATCAATAATAGAAGAATTTATAGATAATAAAAATCTGGTATGTATTAATGACGGAAAGGGCACAAGGTATAGTAGCACACATAACACCGAAAGTGTTATTGACTTGACAATAATGTCAAATGAAATTGCAGGAATCAGCACATGGGAGGTTTTAAACCAATCAACAGTAGGTAGTGATCATTATCCAATAATAACTAGGATTGGAGTAGAGATATATCAGGATAATGAAATCAGAACACCAAGGTGGAAGTTAGATCAAGCTGATTGGCAGTTATTTCAAATGCTGAGCGAAGTTAAGTGTGTAGAAATGCTGGATAAAAATATAACAGAAGTGGAAGAAATGAATGAAAATGTGGTTGCAGCCATTATAGAAGCAGCGGAAAAAACTATTCCTAAAAATGCAGGAAGTAAACGGAAAAAGTGTGTGCCATGGTGGGATGAGAACTGTAGTGGGGTAATTAAGAAAAGGAATAAAATGTTTAAACTGCTTAAAGCCCACCATACATTGGAAACTTTGATTAACTATAAAAGGGCGCAAGCAGTAGTTAGGAAAACAATTAGGTCAGCCAAACGTGTGTATTGGAGACAATTCTATAATACAACTGGAAGAGAAACTCAGCTGTCAGACATATGGAGAACAATTAGGAAAATGAGCGGAATAAGGAAAAATGTGATAATACCAGTGTTATGTAGTAACAACAAAAATGCAATTAGTAATGCCTGCGTAAACTCCCATTAATATGGAAACAAGCAGTTATAATCCCAATAC
>NW_015547711.1:0-10939 GCF_001515605.1 Sinocyclocheilus anshuiensis
ATGAGATTTCGAAGTTTGACACGTACCCAATGCCAAGAATAGATAGCTGTACAAAGTGGCCTGTTTACAAACTTTCTTCAATTTCTTTGTGTTCAGCAGTACAAAAATGTATACAGGCTTGGAACAACCTGTGGGTAACAACCTTTACTGTAAATTTACAAAATGTTCATTTTTGGGTGAACTAACCCTTTAGTTTATTTATTTCATGGAGCTCTTACCTAATGAGGTGAATATCTGAATCAGGTTTGTTGAATAAGGAAGACATACAACATGCAGAGCGGTGGGTCCACAGGACAGGGATTGAAAATAACTGGCATAATGTGTCTAAATGTTCCTTTTGGACTCTAACTGATTGCACGTGTTCACTTGCATTATATTGACCTACAGCTCTCGGATGTCCATGTACAACTTTGTTTGTGTTCTAATGAAGTCAGTCAGTCACCTAGCTTGATTTGACTGAGGGTGTATCAGCAATATTTTTTTTATTTTCTTTTTGTGGGGGTTTAAAAATTAATTTAATGACATTTTCCTTTCGCTGTAATACAGAAAGCATGATATCAACTGGTTTTGTTTGGCACGTATTGGGTTAAGATGTGTTATATAGGTGTTAATTTTTAATTATGCATTTATCATTTCACATTGTAATTAGTGTTTTTTCTTTTTTCCTGGTTTATTTAATCTAATTTGTTTGTGCTATTTTTTTCAGTCCTGCACCAGTATTGAAGGCCGTCTCAGCAGGAGGCAGGGCCACCAGCCATTCCTACTGAGATCAGGAAGGATTAAGGGCAGGATCAACCACTTTTACGTCGTTGTGGACAAGCGCCTCATCCCTTGCGTTGGAACCAGCTCCTTGAGTGCCTTTGAACTTTTTAAAGTTCACTATGTCTTCAACCTGTCCTACGAGGAAGTGAACTTTTTAAAGTTCACTGTCTTCAACCTGTCCTACAAGGAAGCCCTGGTGTCTAAAGCCAACAGCTTGTTCTACAGGCCTTTTGATCTGCAGTATTTATATGGGTCAGATGATGGTGAATATATTGTATCTTTTGTGTTGGTGTAATAGTTACATCTGTGTTAAAAATAAAATTTCAAACTGATACAGCGTGTTGACTTTTTTTTTTAATTTATTTTTTTATTACACCGAATGCACAGGAATTTTTAGTCGAATACAGATTACACTTAATGACCTTAATCGGTTTGTATGAACACTATATTAGTGTGGAAATAAGTCTCTTGGTGTTAAGATATTGACACGCGTAGTGTAGTTTCAACACTAACTTGGTGTAAATGAGGGGGAGGGAAAACGCTAATGGTGTTAACGGTGAACACTTACAGTGTTGTATTTACTCTATGCAAGTGTAAAAAAAAGTAACACTATTTAAAGTGTTAGTTTAACTCTATTTAGTGTGGACCTATATAAACCCCGAAAAAGGGTTAACTTTCTCACTGTGAGTGTTAATTTAACACTTTCAAATTTGCTGTGTAGATTTTAGAATCTGAATCATATAACCTTCAAGTCAGGAATTCAGATTTCAGGCATGTAATATCAAATTCGGTTTCACAATTCAAATTTTGTATCCACATAAAAAAAAAAAAAAACAATTTCAAATTTCAAGCTCAATGTCCAAATTTCAACTTGTTCAGTTCCAGTTCAATATGAAAAATTCAAACTCAGTCCAGGGAAAAGTTTGAGGAAAAGAAAATACCACAGTTCAAGGTGAGTATGTTTTGTCCTACCAGTTCAGCAAAATGATTGTTCTTTTTACTTCCAGGTACGATCACTTAAATGGGTGGCTCACCAAGTCCAAACCACAGAAAGAGCATCCACGGAAGGGACAGGTCAGGATTCCAGAGTAGAAATAATGAAACCATAAAACAGGGAAGAAAAAAAAAAACCCCGGCCAAGGGAAAAAAAATAAGATGAAAGAGGAGAATAAAGAGTATATCTTGATTTGGCCTTAATCCAGTTAGTTTTCGTCGTCTTTCTCATGCGTTTCTAGCTGTCCAGTCTGTTTACACGTCTCTCTTTGTCAGCTTCTATTTCCTTAAAGTTTGAGCTAAGGATATATTTCACTTCAATAATCTATTTTTTAGATTATTTACAGCATTTAATTGGACTCTTTATTGAATTAACGAATTCAATGTCTTGCATCGCTCTGCGTCTTGCTCTGTGTCACCCTCTGCTCTCTCATTCACTTTTCTCAGAAGCGGAGCTAACCTCCGACCTCATCCAATCAAAATTACTTTGGCCAATTTTTTTTTCCTTTCTAAATTTCAATGTATAATTCAATATAAAACAACTTTAATCAACATTCTCTCCCTATTAATACTTAAGATATATAAACAAAAAAACTTTATACATTTTAGTGACCTAGTCAGTGACCTGTGTTACACATTCAGTTATCTTCAGTTTTTTTATTTGTTTTAATTAAAGCTGATGTTCAGGGGGCGGTGTTCAGTAAATTGTTTGGAATAGTAGCGAAAATTGGATTTTTAGTGGAGTTAAATATAGAACATTGCTTTTTATTGAATACTATAGGAAAAAAAAAAAAGACTGAACAGATATCCTGTACCGAATTGGCTTATATGAGATGTTCCTTTTTTGTGTCGATTTTATTCATTCAGTCTGATTCTGAGCAGATGGTGTTTGCTTTTGTCACTGGTTGCTATGCTTGCTTTACATTAGAGAACAAGAGGTCAGTGTTCTTTCAGATGAGGTCTATAAAAACTTGGGACTAATTAGGACTGGGTCAGAGATGAGCACTCACAGATGTTGAGATTTTAGTTTAGTTTAATCGTAATGTTCTACAACAAAACCAAAGTCTTTTTTTTTTTTAATCTAGAGTGGTAGTCTGCATGGCTGGGCATCTTTGCAATATATATATATATATAGTCCATGAAGTTTGACTGGTCGCTCAAGTGTTGCTAGTTCACAGGGGCGCAAGAGACATTTTCAAAGTGGGGGGACCAAACTTTAAGCAAAAGCCCAGATAGTAAGATCAGATTTCCAGATATCGGACCACCGCTTCAGGCTCACTGTCGGACCACCATCATATATTAAACTTACCTGATCATTGAACTGGATGAAATCTTATTTAACACAGCCTAATTCAATTTAGTTTCACATACCAAAGACAATATTTAAAAGATTTAAGAGGTTAGAATTTTTGTTGAAATGTGATTTTGAGATTTCTAAATGGCCTGTTAAGCTTTCAAATTTCCACAAACAGATATTGCAATACTGGAAAATGATATTTACCCACAACTTTACACCACATAGAGCCCCCTTGTATAATAATAGAATTATTACAATAAATATGAAGATGCTATTTAAACAAGAATGGTTTGAGAAAAAAAGTTCTTTATGTTGTCGATTTGGTAGATGAAGATAATCAGTTAATTCAGTATAATGCATTCATGGAGAAATTTGCGATACAACGTTCCTTTAGAGAATATAATACTGTGTGTAGAGCCATCCCTCTTGCACTAAAACAATACAAACCACTAACATATTCTGATTTAAGACAGGACTATTTAGATCAGTGTCAGATGCACTATTCCATAAAAAATTAACATGTGGAGAACAAATATACCACCATAATGAACCACAATATAATTATATTTTATGGGTTTAATTAATTTGCAGACAATTTAGTTATCTGTAACTGTCATATAACTGTATTTTCACTGTCTTAGAGGAGAGTGCCATTGAATGTGTAGCTAATATGAAGTGGGTTTTCATGAAAAAAACTCTTAACTAAAGTCAGAATTGAAAACAAACACTAGATGGAAAAAAAAACTCCCAATAAAATGTCCAAACAGCGATTCTATCACAGCATTTATTGTGTTATATCTTGTGCATCATTTACATTTAGCATTTGATGTTGATTTGATATAACCATTATAATAGTTACTTATTATTGGCATCATTGTACAGATTGAGAATTAATTGCACTGATCTTAAATTCAGTTGAGGTATTTGACATATTATGACATAACATGTATCTTTTATATGCAGTGTGTCTTAAGAGCCATATAGGCTATTGTCACGGTGCGCTACTGTGAGGAGCACGGAGACTAAGGAGTGAGGTAATGTCATACTCTGTTCCTTGTTTTGTGTGTGTTTTGGGAGGCCATGGCGGGATGACCTCCGTGGCCCTGGCCTCACCCCTCGGCCCGGCCACTACAGCTGCGAACTCAGGACACCATGGCTGGACGGCCTCCGTGGCCTTGGTCTCGCCACTCGGCCCGGCCACTACGGACAGACCCATACTACCCACCCCCACCCCAAAAAATCCTTGGGGAGAATATCATCTTTAGAGGCCCCCTGTAGGCCTAACTCGGGAACAGTGGCCCTCCCTGGGCTTGACTTGGGGACTGGAGCCCTCCTTGGGCTAAACTCAGGGACTGGCGTTTTTTCTGGGCTAAACTTGGGCACTGGAACCCTCTCTGGGCTAAACTCGGGGACAGGAGCCCTCACTGGGCTAAACTCGGGGATCAAACATATAGATTTTAATCACATCCAGGGAACAAGGAAAACACACATAGCAAGTGTAGACATTTACAATTCCGGACAAGGGAGAACAGAATGGGCTAGAACTCAAATAGGGCAGATAACGAGGGGCAGACAGGTGAGGAGAGTTATTTATTTGTACAAATCATCCAATCACCCCCCCAGCCATTTCCAATATAAATTTGATTAATATTGCTAAATATGATTAAATTGTAACAAAATTTTGATTGTCAAAAGAATTCCAGGTGCAGTTCCATGCAGCCAATTCAATTTCACGTAGCATTTTTATCGGTCAGTCCTGGAAGTCTGATTGGTTGACAGTGTTGGGGAGTAACTAGTTACATGTAACAGAATTACGTAATTTAATTACAAAATAAATGTAACTGTAATCAGTTACAATTAAATTACAGTTACAGTACTTATGAAAATGTTACAGATTACAAAGGGGGTTACATCTGAATTTTTTTCACACACACCCCCACATACAGATTTAATTGATATCTTTCCCATATGGCATTGACTGCTCTAAAATATGAGACACCAATGTTTCAGGAGTTTAGGACACAGAATAAGTCACATTTATATGATAACTGTTTTATTTCTTATTTGGGTTTATGTATATGCTTTGTTTAAGATTAACTGTTAGATGCCTATGTTTCCTGTCATAGCTATGCAAATATTTTATTTCAAAAACAGTATCAAAGCTATTAAACAATTTATTGTTATGATCTTAAATCTGTATTCAACCTCAGAACAATCTCCAAGTAAAAAGAGGTGCTTTTGTGGAGGATGTGCTTTAAAAATAAATTATAATCTTAATTCAAATGATGAAAGATTCTGAAAGTCTGACAGTAATGAGTTGAGTACCACTGTAAGGTTAACCCTGCCTGCTGTAAATGTTTCAAAATGATTAACATTTGAAAACATTCATTAAAAATGTAGAACAGTAATCAAATGTAATCAGTTACATTACTTTAATAAAGTAATTGAATGGTTACACTACTTATTACATTTTAAATAGGATAACTTGTTATCTGTAACCTCTTGCATTTTCAAAATAACCTTCCGAACACTGTTGGTTAATCACTTTTGACAACGTTTAGTCCAGGTGCGAAAAGAATTAACTTCTATCGCAAGAGCACAGAGAGATTTGCGAGTGCACAGGATGCAGTTTGAGCGCGCACACACGCACACTTTGAGTGAGAGGAGAAATTTGTGATTGCCACGGACACGTTTTAAGTGTGATTAAGTATGATTTAAACTACATATTCCCAGCGTGGTGAGTAATGTTTTCGTTGTTTAAGTAATCTGAGGTTACTGATATATCGCTATGTAGATTGCTATTTGCGATTATCACCATAGCGCCTAAACGGTTAATATTATACGCTTGTGTTTGCTGTTTGTGTAGACATATGTTGTTTATTATGTTACTTGTTGAAATATTTGTGCAATATGTTGCATTTAGTTAGTAAACAAAGTTTAACGTAAGTCTATGACACGATAGATTGCTCCAGAATTCCGTATTGTATTACATGTGATAATGCCTAATGCAAATGTGATATGTGAAACATTGCTAAATATTAATTGTGAATTGTTTTGTTTTTACAGTTAACCTACTGTACCTATGCACCTATGCACATATGAATGTACATGAATTATAAACTACAAGTAAACAACAACATCCACCAAAATGTGTATGGTGTGAGTTCTGTACTAGTGGAATAAAGGACAAAATCAAGTTCCAAGTTAATGTTGTCATTTCACGGGTAACAACCAGCGTACAAAATGTGCGACAAAGGTGCCTCCTTGATCGTCTCGTTAAGATGATGCAGAAGTGCATTCCAAAAAAATATTTTTTTTTACCTCTACATCCTTCATCCCTTTGAAGCTCTCACTCCGGAGGGTAAACCCTTTGAAGGGATTAGAGCGTAGGGATGAGCCCTTCCGAATGGAACATAGGGCATTTCTGCAAATCAGATTTTGTGAATGAACGATTTGCTCTACACGTTGCTTTGGTCTCCATCAACACCCGCTTGCGCCACCTGCTGGTGAGCGACTAACAGCAGATTGAGATCATGCATCGGTACTCTACTGCTATTCCTGCAGTGCAATGCTGAATTTTCTGCCGAATTTGAACCACAGAATTAGTGGAAGCGAATTTGTAAAGTGAAATAAAAAGGACCGAAAATTGCTTGTCGAATATTATACATCGTATTTTTAAACAGATTGAATATTTTGGAAGTGAACTCTGGAAGGTGAATATGAATGATTGAATTTTTAATTATGAAAATGTGTGTAAAATGTTTTGAATTAAAATAATGACAGCTTAAATATACAAATAAGTTAAAATTCAGCCCCTAAAAATGCAAGCTCTGAAAATACAAGGCATTAAAATGCAAGCACTGTTAATGTAATGCATTATTTTTCAGTTAGTGCAATTTAACATGGTTTTTGTTTCAAAGACATTTGTCATTATTTTTCTTCCATACAGCCTCACTCGCAAGCAAAACCTTTCAATGTACAAGCAGAACATTGCAGTGCAAATAATTAAAGTTTTGTTATCAATTACTTTATTTTTGTAATTAAAAATTATTGTCAAGAATTTTCATTTGCAATCTTTTGTTTTTTAAATTACAATATAATTGTTTTGTTTTTTTCAAACAGTATGTCTGATTGAATAAAAAAGACACAAAAAATAACCATAACATACCGTTCAAGGTTAGGTACAGGTTTCGTGGAGTAGGTTCAACAGTGTAATTACAGATGCATTGTATCAAATGATTATATATACTTTACAGCACATATTGCATGAAAAGGTGTATGGTACTTGGTGCTATGGTGGATTTTTATTCTATGTTTTAGATAGAAAGATAGATAGATAGATAAATATATAGATAGATAGATAGTGACATCAAACTTATGATAGGAGAAATGGAAGTATGCATTCCACAAAACGTCCCCTCCTGACGGGAATCTCCCAAGGAGAGTCATTGAGAAGGGCCACCAGGTCCAAGAACCATACTCGGCCAGGCCAGAACGGGGCTACTAGCAGCAGACAAACCTCCATTCCCCGGGCCTCGGCCCCTGCCTCAACAGGATGTCTGTTCCCTGATTGAGGTGCCCAGGGATGTAAACTGCTCTCAAGGAGAGGAGATTTCCCTGGGCCCACAGAAGGATCTGACAGGAACGCAGACCCCCCTGGTGGTTTATGTAAGATGTGTTGCCTGTGCGAACAAGCACATGATGGCCACTCAGGTCTGGGAGAAAGTGTTTCAGAGCACAAAACAAGGACAGCATCGCCAGGCAGTTGATGTGCCATGCAGGGGCGCAGGAGACATTTTCAAAGTGTGTGTGGGGGGGGTAGTCCAGATAATAAGATCAGATTTCCAGATATCAGACCACCACTTCAGGCTCACTGTTGGACCACCATCATATATTAAACTTGCTGGCTCCGGGAGGTGAACAAAGGCCTCCTGTAGCGAATTGATGCGATTTTGTAAGAAAAATATCCATATTCAAAACGTAATAATCACTTTAATCTAGCTTGCGCCAACAGTTGTACATGGAAGTAGCTCCGGGATGATGACGTAAGATGTCGGTGTTGCACATGAGTCTGTGAGTCTCTTAAAAAAACAACGTTTGTTTACAGGAGCAAAGGAAGCAAAGTTTCCTTACTTTAGCCAAGTAAAACCAGTCTCCTCTTGGCTTATATCGAAATCCTCTGACATTCTTCTTTACAAATCCTCGTTTTGTACTTCTAATTCGTGACCGTTGTTTTGTTTTAATTTCTCCGCTGCGCTTCCGCACTCGTCACTTCTGAGTGGCGCATGTGCAACGCCGACGTCCTACGTCATCTGCCCGGAGCTGCTGCCATGTACAACAGTGAGCGCATGCTAGATTAAATTGTGAAACGCTAAAGGTATAAAGATAAAAAAGAATTGTGTCATCCTAGATTGAAACTGATTTTTGTGTATGTAAATACGTAAAGGATAAAAAAGAAATATGTAAACTGAAAAAGCCATAAAAAAATGTACAGTCCAGTAATTATTGTGGAAGGGAGAGTTCTGCTGACCAGGAGACAGGTTTGTTGTTTGGGCCACGCACTGTACCAGCGAGTAAAACATCCTCCAGCACCTCTGTATCTGATTACGCCTCATTTGAATGTGAAATACTCCGTACTCACTCAGTTCCGTCAAATAAGTCAAATCCGACCACGAACATTTTACACCAATTTCTTCAACAACCGTTCATGCGGTTCGTCGATTTCAAATGTTCTTACATCATGAGAAAGTATGCAGCGATTGGTGGTTTTAAACGTCAATCTACCGTGGCCCAATCAGCGCTTCTCGTCTTCTGTAAACACATTCGGCAACAGTTCAGAACTGCAGCCAAATGCCAGACTTTTTCTTCCTTTTGTAATTGAGACCCTGGAATTCAGCTGACTTCTGCTGACCACTCAAGGCAGAAGCCATTTTAGCCAAAATAATGCATTTCATCTTTTGTTTCTTATGGCTGACCACTCACAGCAGCGTTCACACAAGGGTGTTAAAACATGCAGAACCAAACCAGAAGTGCCACATGTAACCCAGATTTGGCCCAAACTTAATTGATATGTCGAATAATATCCTCAAAATATTTTACAAATGTTTTTTTGATAATGTTCCTCCTTTGTTATGGAACATTGTGCCAGTATTTTATAGGTTAAAGAACGTTCTACAATCTTACCTAAACAATTCCCTGCTGAAAAAAACAAACAAAAAACAATAGAAACCATCACAGAAATTTTTTATAGTTTCCACTACAAATACAATTACAACCATTACAAACCATCTGCTAATAACCATCTAAACCATTAAAAAATGGTTTTCTGTAGTGTGTTTTGGGACACATTCCATTAGGATTTATTGGTTTTAACAAGCCACCAATAAAATGAGACCAATTACCAGTAGAGACCAACAGGAACCATTACAGTTTACATTAACACCAATTAAATGATCAATTGATGATTTATATTGTTTTTTTTTTTCAACATTCCCCAAAACATCCTCAAAATATTGTGAGCTTTTGTTACATCATAATATGAGATTTTGTCATCTCAGGCAATAATATCCTCAAGACATTTTACGAATGTTGTTTTGACTCCTTTGTTATTGTGCCAATGATTTATAAAAGATCATTCTACATTCTGTTCAACATCCCTAAAACACCCTCAAAATGTTTCAGGCAAAATGTTCTACTTTTGTTAAAACATCACTTAACAGGAATGTTTTATTAAAAACATTTTGTCATCTTAGTCCTCATAATGTCCTCAAAACATTTTACGAATGTTGCTATGATAATGTTCCTCCTTTGTTATTATGGAAGATTGTGCCAATGTTTTATAAATGATCATTGTACAACCTTTTATCTCAACAACATCCTCAAAACATGCTCAAAATGTTGCATGTGTAATGTTCTAGCTTTGTTAACACGTCACATTTCAAGAAAGTTTTTTTCAAGAACATTTTGTCATCTCAGGCCTCAGTGATATCCTCATAACATTTTCCTAATGTGGCTGAGAGAATGCTCTTCCTCTATTATTATGGAACATTGTGCCAATATTTTATTGCGAACATTGTATAATCTGTTTTCTCAACAACATCCTCAAAATGTTGCCAGTAAAATGTTCTAAACAGAACCAAATTGGGTTCTTTGACTTTTAACAATAGCAGAACCCTTTTTAAATAGAAACCTTTTTAATAAGCAAATAAGCTTTGACAAGTTTATAGGACCTGGCGTTGCAATTTATTTTCAATTAATATCACTAAATATCTTTAAATTATTAATATTTGTATTAATATTATTTCATATATTATTTATTCATATTAATTTTCACCCCTCTGTCTACCTGATTTTATAATATATTGTGGCTTCTATTTAGGTTTTACATAAATAAACAAACAGCATATGTCAATTATGTACATTTATTTTATTTATTTTTTTATTGACACGGCAAAGTGTAGGAAAAATTACAGTGCTCAAACAACTGTTATTAGCTGAAAACATTAATAAATATCAGTTGACACTGAACATGATATGGAATTAATGAAGACCAAGTTCAAGTGAAATATCTTCACAATGTCTTTAGTCAAGTCAAGTCAAGTCGTCGGGTGGGGGGGATCACCTGCAATGCAGAGGGCTTTGCGGGTGAGACGGGTGTTGTTACGGGTGTTGTCTTTATATCCATCTTTATGTTTCTTTTTGCTGATGATGAGGTGGTAGGATGTGACAGCTTCTGAAATACACAGTTGAGTTTAGAGTTATCATGTGTCCAGTTATTTATGTAAAACAATTAGAAAAAATGGACAGTATGTGAGCCCTTTATAATGTTAAAAGAAAAAGAGATATAAGGTCATGGGATAACTTTAATGTTATTTATGACTGGGTGTT
>NW_015547711.1:11327-20272 GCF_001515605.1 Sinocyclocheilus anshuiensis
TTTTTTAATAAGGTTCCATAAAGAACTGTGCTTTGACAAGTTTATAGGACCTGGTGTTACAATTTATTTTCAATTAATATCAGTAAATATTTTTTTAATTATTAATATTTGTATTAATATTATTTCATATATTATTTATTCATATTAATTTTCACCCCTCTGTCTACCTGATTTTATAATATATTGTGGCTTCTATTTAGGTTTTACATAAATAAACAAACAGCATATGTCAATTATGTACATTTATTTTATTTATTTTTTTATTGACACGGCAAAGTGTAGGAAAAATTACAGTGCTCAAACAACTGTTATTAGCTGAAAACATTAATAAATATCAGTTGACACTGAACATGATATGGAATTAATGAAGACCAAGTTCAAGTGAAATATCTTCACAATGTCTTTATGTCCATCTTTATGTTTCTCATTGCTGATGATGAGGTGGTAGGATGTGACAGCTTCTGAAACACAGTTGAGTTTAGAGCTATAATGTGTGCAGTTATTTATGTAAAACAATTAGAAAAAATGGACAGTATGTGAGCCCTTTATAGTGTTAAAATGAAAAGAGATATAAGGTCATGGGATAACTTTAATGTTATTTATGACTGGCTGTTTATGCATAAAGTAATAAAAAAAATTAAAATTTGAATCATGGATCATTATTTCAACATTTCTGTTAGGCCTACTTACATAGTGAAAAGAAAGTAAGTAAGAACAGAGCTGGTCACATACATTTTCTGTTAAACTAAAAAGAGAAAAAGAGATGATTGTCATGAAAATAGTAACAATTTGAAAGGTAAAATGTATAGAAATTTTAATATTTTAATTTTAATTTTAATATCCATATAACATTTTCCTAATGTGGCTGAGATAATGTTCTTCCTTTGTTATCTTGAAACATTGTGCCAATGTTTTAATGACAACATTGTATAATCTGTTACCTCAACAACATCCTCAAAACATCCTCAAAATGTTGCAGGTCAAATGTTCTAGCTTTATTAATACGTCACATTACAAGAACGTTTTATAAAAAACATTCCATCACCTCCGGCCTCAATGACATCCTTATAACAATCTCCTAATTTGGCTGAGAGAATGCTCTATCTTTGTTATCTTGAAACATTTTGCCAGTGTTTTATTGAGAACATTGTATAATCTGTTACTTCAAGAACATCCACAAAACATCCTTAAAATGTTGCAGGTAAAATGTTCTAGCTTTGTTAACATGTCACATTACAAGAAACTTTCATAAAGAACATTTTGTTATCTCAGGCCTCAATAATATTCATATAACATTTTCCTAATGTGGCTGAGAGAATGTTCTTCCTTTTGTTATCTTGAAACATTGTGCCAATGTTTGACAATATTGTATAAACTGTTACCTCAACAACATCCTCAAAATGTTGCAAATAAAATGTTCTAGCTTTGTTAATACGTCACAATATAAAAACGTTTTATAAAAAAACAATCCATCTCCTCCGGCCTCAATGACATCCTTACAGTGCATCCGGAAATTATTCACAGTGCTTCACTTTTTCCACATTTTATGTTACAGCCTTTTTCCAAAATGGATTAAATTAATTATTTTCTTCAAAACTCTACAAACATACCCCATAAAAAAAAAAAAATCACATATTACATAAGTATTCACAGCCTTTGCCATGACACTCAAAATTGAGCTCAGGTGCATCCTGTTTCCACTGATCATCCTTGAGATGTTTCTACAACTTGATTTGAGTTCACCTGTGGTAAATTCAGTTGATTGGACATGATTTGGAAAGGCACACACCTGTCTATATAAGGTCCCACAGTTAACAGTGCATGTCAGAGAAGCAGAGGAAGCCGCAACGGGAGGAACGAACATCACGCTAGTAAGCGACTGATAAAAACGGTATTTTTTGGCATATCTACATAAACTGTATTGTGAATGTAACATCATGTCAAATAGTTCAGATGGGGATGAAATGGATTGGATGATGGCCAAATCTGCAAGAAAGAAACGAGCTTTGAGAGAAAGAAATAGAGGAACAAGTTGCTCGGAACATAGCGAGTCTAGTGAGAGAAACGCTAGCAAGAAACAGAGAGCTAATCAGAATGAGAAACAGAAAGCTGAGAATATAGAGAAAGTACAAGAAAATGACTGGAAAGTTATAATTGAGTTTAACAAGGATGGTGGGCATTATCACCCAATCAAACTTACCAGGGCGATTGACAAGGAGATTGGTAAAATTTAAATTTGCAAGATTTATGAACAATAAAAGAATACTGATACATGCAAGCAGAAAACAACAACAAGACAAGGTCCTCAGTATGTCCTCACTTCAAGGAGAAAGGATGAAGGCTCACATCCCGGGAGCAATGACAAAAGTGAGAGGAGTCATCTCAGGAGTTCCATTGAGTATGTCAATGGAAGATGTTAAAAATGAGATCCAGGGAGGCAAAGTAGTTGAAGCTACACGGTTAAAAACTAAACGAGACGGATTATTAAAAGAAACGTTATCTGTGGTAATGCAATTTGAAAGAATCCTCCCCAAATCAGTGCAAAAGGGATATATGAATTAAAGCATGAGAGAGTACATCCCTAAACCTCTCAGATGTTACAAATGCCAAAGAATGGGGCATACGGCACAGCAGTGCAAATGAAAGCTAAGGTGTGCTAGATGCGGGGGTCAACATGAGTATGGTAATTGTGAAAAGTATGCAAAGGTTAGGTGCTGTAACTGTGGATGAGAGCACAGTGCAGCGTTTGGAGGATGTGAAGTACAGCGAGAAGCCAGAGAAGTCCAGAAGGTTAGGTTTTTGAATAAAGTATCATATGCAGAAGCATTAAAGAAAGAGAAACCGAATCAATTGACAAAAACTCCAGTGGAATGGTCCAAAGAAACATAACATCAGTTAATCAAACACAAATCCAGATTCCAAGTCATATGCAGAATGGATGTGAGCACAAATGTAAAGTTGATGATGATACTTTAGTAGTGAAGAAAGTGAACTTTGTGGGATTCATTTGTCACACTATCAATGTTGCAACGCAGCTAAAAAAGAAAAGTGAGAGAATTAAGGCTACTGTAGAGGCAGCAGGAAAATTCCTTGACATGAGAAACATTAAAGCAGATCAGATACATGCATTGTTGACAGAAACTGAAAATGGAGGAAATACAAAAATGTATGAATGAAAAATAAATGAAAAAATTATAGTACTACATATACTACAGTGGAATGCCAGAAGCCTTATAGCTAACGGTCAAGAATTTAAAAAGTACATTCATGAATTAGATGTTGTTCCTGATGTAGTATGTGTACAAGAAACTTGGTTACGAGCTCAAGTAGATTTTGTGATTCCAGGGTTTAATTATATAAGACAAAACAAGAGAATGTTATGGAATATCAAAGGAAAAGGGCAATGGCACGTAGGACAATTAAGTATACCAAAAAGAGGAGTTGGAGAGAGTTCTGTACCACCATAGGTAGAGGAGTTAAATTAGGGGATATATGGTCTATGTTTAAGAGAATGAGTGGGAAAAGGAAAGCTGTTAAAATTCCAGCTTTGATTGATGGGGAAAAGGTGACAGTGTCTGACAAAGAAAAGGCAGAGGTGTTGGGAAAGACATTTATGTCAGTGTATAGTGGTGACCACCTTATGGATAAGCAGCTAAAAGATATTGCACTCAGAGAGAATAAGGATGTGATGCTGAAGAGGGAGGATGGTATATCAACATTAGATGTGGATTTTACAATATCTGAACTCAACATAGCTCTGCTAGGCACTGGATATACAAGTCCAGGTCAAGATCAATTACATTATGTCATGTTTCGACAGTTGCCAATAGAATAATTTAAGCTAGTGTTAAGACTCTTCAATAAAATTTGGAAGGATGGAATGATACCGAGTTGTTGGAAAAGTGCAGTCATTATACCATTTAACAAACCTGGTAAAGACCCAACTAATCCAGGTAATTATAGGCCTATAGCACTAACATCCCATTTATGCAAATGGCTGGAGAGGATAATAGTTTGTAGGATATCGCATGTACTAGAACAGAGAGGATTACTAACTAACATACAAAGTGGATTTCGAAAAGGACATTCCACAACAGATGCTTTAGTACGAGTAAGCAATGAGGTGCAGAAGGCATTGAAAATGAAAGAGCTCATGACAATAGTATATTTTGACATAGAGAAAGCATATGATAGTATGTGGAGGGATGGATTGCTTATTAAACTAAGCAGAATGGGTTTTGGTGGAAGGATGTATAATTGGATAATGGACTTTTTAACAAACAGGAGAATAAGAGTGAAAGTTGGATCAGAGGTTTCCATGGAGTTTCATGTAAACAATGGTATTCCTCAGGGGAGTGCAATCAGCCCGATATTATTCAACATTATGATAAATGATATGTTTTCAGATTTAGGTGAACACCTGTTTAGGGGGCCATATGAATGAGAGGAAGGAATGTGGCATATATGACAGAGAATATAAGGAAGGCAATAGGGAAAGTAGAAAAATGGTCATATGAGTGGGGGTTTAAGATATCAACAAGCAAATCCTGTTACATGATGCTCACAAAAAAGCGCAAGTGTCATGTTGAAAAGCTAACATTATATCAGCAGCCAATGGAGAAAATAAATGAATTTAAGTACCTGGGTTTATGGTTTGATAGTAAATATACATGGAAAACACACAGAAAGCACTTAGAAACTAAATGCAAAAAAGTTATTAATCTAATAAGAGCTGTGGCTGGATGTGACTGGGGTGCAGATAAACACTCACTAATTGACATATATAGAGCCTGCATGAGGTCAGCAATAGATTATGGTTGTATAGTCAAAAACATTATTTGAAAAAGTTAATAGATTACAGTATAGAGCATTACGTGTTTGCATTAGAGCTATTAAGTCAACTCCAATTAATGCAACACTCCTAGAAACCGGTGAGTTACCCCTGAAGCTAAGAAGAGAAAAACTTGTACTAGCATATTGGATATGATTGAAAGTAAGTGGGAAAGAAAACCCTACAAAGGAGATAATACAGGATTGTTGGGAGTATTCCAAATTTCAGGGGCATGGGTTTAGATGGAATGGAGAAAAGAGAGTGAGGGAATATGGAATGGAAGCCTTAGATTTCACTATGCTCATCCCAGTTAGTAACATTACACCATGGTTTTTTCCAGAGGCAAAGACAGATTTTAGTATCATGGAAAAGAAAAAGGAATGGAGATTGGAGGAAGTGGGAGTTAAAACAAGCATTTATCTAAGCAACAGTTATTATAATTATCTCAAAATTTATACAGATGGATCCAAGTAGAGGTCTGCATTCCCGCGGGACCCGACCGGATTTTTTGCACCGCAGGATTAAATAAATAAAACGTGGTAGCGGTCGGTAACTCTGGTGTAATTTTAATGGGAGCGGGCAATCTACAACAGTCTAACAACAACATTTGCGTGGTCTGTGCACAGTATCTGCATAACGATGCTCAGAGCAGGCTGTACCTGTGGTAAATATACGGCCCTCAGACAGAACAGGCAGGTTGTCGATGAGTGACAGAGCAGAATAAGGATGGAGCAAAGTGTGGATGCGCTGTCCTTGAAAGACGTTCAGCTTGTTGTATCGTCTTCCGCTAATCTGAGGAACCACACTCAGTCTTGGGTTTTTGATGCCAGAAGATACACTTTATTATGCCAAGAATAAAGTGGAGAAGTTCTCTGCAGAAAAACATATCCAGAATGTTTCTCTGCCTCTCTTTTTATAGTTTTGACTTTAAGGCATTTTCCATACATAGAATGGTTCCTTTGTGCATACAATTCTCCCTAACCATTTAACCTTTTCAAATCATGTCATTATTTGTTGACATTCCCCCCTTTGAGACTTAGTAAGTCTTACATTTGCTTATTTTTACCCAGAGTGCTACTTCATAATTCAGTCGTATTAGTTAACACTACCTAGTGACTAAATAAGTCACTCTGTTTTATTACCAATGACTAAATGATGCAGCATCACTCTGGTTTGGAGCATCAGGACCAAACCTCTCCCCCCACCCTTGACTAGGAGGGAGTAAAAGATCCAGTCTCCATAATTTCTACTTCTATAGAAAACAATGTTATAAGCATGAGCGTGCAATTGGTTCAGTGCTTGCCTGCGGTTGTCACAGTTATGTATAAGAGATAAAAACACATTCAAAACATCACACATAGAATATCACAAGATTTCATCTCTCTCTGGATCATATATCATTATGAATTTTGGTAGCTGTGCTTCAGGAATTTGTGCTTCAATAAACTTTCCCCATTTATTGACTGTCTGTCTCACATCTGGTTCTATCTGTCCTATCCAATAGACATTTGCTTTTGGCTCTGTAACCACCATTTGTGTTTCTGTTCCTATTGCTTCGATATATATACCTTCTGGAGAACACCAAATTTGTAGCCCCAATTTACATAATGCATCTTTTGCTCATTTTTTCTGTATTGTTCTACGGCATGAGACACATGCTCACAAAACTCTTTGTGCGTTTTCGAGTTTAAACCGACCACATCCTCCAGCCTACTTTTTACGGCTGGCGGCATAGCATCAATCACAGCATGTCTAAACGATGTTGCCAATAATGGGTCTCCTTCTGGATTCCCTTCAGTCTCTTGCTTCCACCTTTTTAGCTGCCTCTGGACATTAATTCCATCCATACTATGAGAGTTCAGTGCTCTGTCCAGAGTAGTTGTTTGAAGAATTTAATCCATCTTTGCCCCTCCTACTATTTTAGCCAGCAAAGCTTTAATGTCCCCCACAGCCAAAAGTTTGCCCATAGTTTCTTCTTCAAATACTCGAATCCATTTTCCAACCCCCTCATGAATATCTGGGAGGCGAGTGACCAGCCCCTCGAGGTCCTGTGAGGCCCAGGGGACATACTGTCCCTGCGCACCCTTGTCTCTGCCCTGTTCCCATTTTCTGCTATCAAATAACTCCTCCTTCACTCACATCCTCAGACCTTTCGAACAACTTACTTCTCCCTATTTCCCATTTATTTACCTCTTGTATCTTTTTTCCTGATTCTTTCATTTCCTCTTCTACTTCTAACACTTCCTCAAATTTTGTTCTATCTTGGTTTGTTTTAATCTTTTCTAACGCTATGCGTGCCTGTTTATAACAATCCATCTGTAAATATACTTCACTTTCTTTTCTCTCTTGCCTCTTTGTTTTTACAGCTGGTTCCTTTTTTTTTCTCCAACTCTACTTGCCCTTCCATTTGCATTTCTCCAGTTACTTCTACTTTTCCTCTCACAATGTTACCTCAAATGTTCCCTCCTGTGGCCACTTTGTCATCAGATTTTTTGTTCTCTTCTGCCATTTTTTTTTTTATATCTTGTTTATTAACTCTTTACAAAGTGGATATTTTAATCCTAATATTTCCACCGGAGTGGCTGCCATACTTTTTCCTATAATACTACAATCCAATTTTAATTGAACTATTTTAACCAATTTCTCCTCATTTTAGTCTTTATTTTGTGACATGCATCTTTGAATTTTGTTTTTTATTCTGTCTGATGCATTTACTTTTTGTATGAATGGATAGTCTCAACTTTACTTTACAATCACTCAGTATGGACTCATTTCTAAAAATAATTCTTTATTTATCTTTATTTCTCTTTATTATTTTGTCCGCACTTTTAATTATTTTTTAATATACTTATTTAACTTACTGCCTTGATCTCACTTCTACTGCACTGATCTCTGAAAATTTTCTCCTTCTCTTTCACACAGACATCAAAATGCAAAAGCCTATAAAAGATCTTGATTCAATTTTTATTGATAATATTTTCCTAAACACATTCACACTTCTCGTCCCTTTATTCATACACAGGGCTCATGTTTTCATACTTTGACCATTTATCTAGAGGGTTCTTCATTCATTATTTTGTCCCTTTATATTTATTCAGGGCTCATGATTTATTCATCCCTCTCGGGTGTGGCACGAGCTGCGTCCATCCACGCCAAGCCACATTTAAGTGATGGACCAAGAGGGTGCGCAGCTCGTACCCATCCAATACGGAATTTATTTATTTCAGTCTTGGGTTTTTGATGCCAGAAGATACACTTTATTACATCAAGATTATATATGTTATTATAATGGAAGAACAACTGGATATATAAATGGTTATATTCATAATGATTACACTCGAACAATTCATATTTTGACCAATATAAATCTTCAACAAGCTCGGTTTTGTTTATATTTTGCTTAGCCTATAATTTTAAATGAAATATGTTTTATTTATTTATTTTTCTCTGCGACACTTTTTCTACTGTGTTAACAGAAATATGCCAAATGAATTTAGTATTTTGACAAGACGAATAAAAATAGCTAATAGGCTATTTTTGTAGCTACAACCTACATTTTTTTTCTCTCTCTGCGACACTTTTTCCCTATTGTGTTGTCAATATTAAACGAATTGTATCCTGACAAGACGAATAAAAATAAGAAATACAATAGGAGGGGGCGCAGCTCGTACCCACCCAATACGGAATTTATTTATTTTCTCATACATTCACCATCACTTATACGGACATTCATACGGACACAGACACAGTTTCAGTCTCATACAACAAAACACTACACTCTTGCTCGAGTGCCCTGCAGTGCTCTCGCTCTTTCACTGATTAATCTCCCTCAATTCAGTAAAAAATCAGCGCCCAGCAGGGATTTTTGCCTACCCGTGCAGCCCTTTGAGCCTCCTTACACCTTTTTCTTTCTCAAAGCGGTATCCGTAGGACTTGTGCGCTTTCTTTTACTAAATCTGCTTCATTGTTGCTGTCCTTTTAGGTCCCGACTACAATAAACACAGACCATTGCATGCAATGTATTTCTGCCTACACCATCCAGTTTCAATTTAGGTCACCTATCAAGGCCGTCCTAACAGTCAACCAAATATGTGCATGCAGTTATTTCTTCTGG
>NW_015547711.1:20663-34683 GCF_001515605.1 Sinocyclocheilus anshuiensis
ATATATAAATGGTTATATTCATAATGATTACACTCGAACAATTCATATTTTGACCAATATAAATCTTCAACAAGCTCGGTTTTGTTTATATTTTGCTTAGCCTATAATTTTAAATGAAATATGTTTTATTTATTTATTTTTCTCTGCGACACTTTTTCTACTGTGTTAACAGAAATATGCCAAATGAATTTAGTATTTTGACAAGACGAATAAAAATAGCTAATAGGCTATTTTTGTAGCTACAACCTACATTTTTTTTCTCTCTCTGCGACACTTTTTCCCTATTGTGTTGTCAATATTAAACGAATTGTATCCTGAGAAGACGAATAAAAATAAGAAATACAATTTTTGTACAATTTTATTTTCTCTGACACTTCTTTTCCTACTGTGTTGCATAAAATATTAAACGAATTTTGTGTCTTAAGATAATTCATATAAATTCAAGTCAAAGTCAATAAATTCAAGACTCTTGACAAGTCGAATAATATAACATACAATTTTGTGCAGACTACACTTTTATTTGTCAGCCTATCTCTCTTTCTTTCAGTTGCGGAAATTTAAATGTGAGATTCTGGAAACAATATTTAAATTTAGCGGGAAAATTATTCTAAGCGGACAGCGGGTGAACAAAGAGTGAATATATAGCGGAAGCGGGTGGGTGCGGAATAGAACCTTGCGGGAGCGGGACTAAAAAAACAGTCCCGCGCAGACCTCTAGATCCAAGAACAAACAGGAATGTGTGGGAATTGGAATGCATATCCCAGAATTTTAAATGAATATTTGCAAAAGATTATCTGATCAGTTATACAGCAGAAATTGTGGCAGTCATCATTGCGTTACAGTGGGTTGAAGAGATCAGACCTGACAGGGTGATATTATGCACAGACTCCTTAGCTGTCATAAAAACCATTCAGTCAATGACATCTGTCAGAGAAGATTTACTGATAGAACTCTATCACAGTTTGTTAAGATTACATAGGGGTGGTATAGATGTTCAGTTTTGTTGGGTGCCAGCACATGAGGGAGGGAAAGGGAAAGTGCAGATAAATTAGCAAAAGAGGCATTGCCAAAATAAATATCAGTTCCAATACCACTTGGAAAAGGTGAGGGAAAAGCAGTAGTTAAGAAGAAATGTATTGAAATATGGCAGAAATGGTGGGAGGAAGACAAGAAGGAAGGGGATATTATAAAATACAAAAGTATTTTAGCATTAAAAATTATAGAGAAAGGAATAGGTGGGAAGAAATTTTAATAAGACAGAGTGGATCGCACAGGACTGAATAGCACCTTGTTTTTAATGGGGAAAAGGAATAATGAGAATTGTGATAACTGTTGGGTTAAAGAAAATGCTGAGCATGTCATATTACACTGTATAATATATGAGGTGGAAAGATGGGTGTTTCAAGATAGGGTTCAGGAGGCAGGGCAGGAGTGGAGTCTGATGGGGATACTGGGAACAGAAGGAGAGGGAGGGGGGATAAGGACAACCAGGAAAGCATTATTTAAATTCCTTAATGATACAGGATTAATGAGCAGAATTTGTGTACACTTATGACATGTGTTACACACTCTTGTACAGTAGGTGGCGGTATGCACCTAAAAGTTGTTTGCAATCTGCCATTAACTAAGAGAAGAAGAAGAAGAAGTGCATGTCAGAGCACAAACCAAGCCATGAAGTCCAAGGAATTGTCTGTAGACCTCTGAAACAGGATTGCTAGAGCGGGCCGCCGGACCAAACTGAACGATCAGGGGAGAAGGGCCTTAAGCCCCGTTCACACTACAAGCGACACGCAACAACAAGGCGACACAATCCCATTCATTTCAATGGAGAAATGGCGATTTCCGGTGACACGAGCGACAGCGAGCGATAGCGACTGTTGGCGACCGGATGGGTCGATGCAACAGTCCAGTGATGCAACAAAGTTCAGAATCCTTCAACTTTAAATGAAGAGTGACTTTTGGGAGCAACAGCCAATAGGAAAGAAGATGGTAGAGCTCATGTGATCGTTCTCCTCTCAGCCGTAGATAAACATACGCAATGGACGAAAGTAAGCTCTGTTTCTCATTCATTTTTGTTTGTATGTATGGATTTAATTTAGATTTATATTATATTTTGTCTTTTGCCTCCAAAATGTTTGTACTTAACGGCAAGAAACCCGATTCACTGTCAAGGCAACCAGTATTGAGAACGCCCACTAGCAACCTCATCGCCAGCCCCTGGCGACATGCAGCGACAAAAGTCGCTGTTAGTGTGAATGCAGTTTTAGTCAGGGAGGTGACCAAGAACCCAATGGTCACTCTGACAGAGCTCCAGCATTTCTCTGTGGAGAGATGATAACTTTCCAGAAGAACAACCATCTCTGCAGCACTCCACCAATCAGGCCTGTATGGTAGAGTGGCCAGAGGGAAGCCACTCCTCAGTGAAAGGCACATAACGGCCTGCCTGGAGTTTGCCAAAAGGCACCTGGAGGACTCTCAGACCATGAGAAACAAAATTCTCTGGTCTGATGAAACAAATATTTAACTCCTTGGCAAGCATCATGTCTGCAGGAAACCAGGCACTGCTCATCACCTGCCCAATATCATCTACAGTGAAGCATGGTGGTGGCAGCATCATGCTGTGGGGATGTTTTTTTTTTCAGCGGCAGGAACTGGGAGACTAGTCGCGATCGAGGGAAGGATGAATGCAGCAATGTAAAGAGACATCCTTGATGAAAACCTGAACCTCAGACTGGGGCGATGGTTCATCTTCCAACAGGACAACGACCCTAAGCACACAGCCAAGATGATAAAGGAGTAACTACGGGACAACTCTGTGAATGTCCTTGAGTGGCCCAGCCAAAGCCCAGACTTGAACCCGATTGAACATCTCTGGAGAGATCTGAAAATGGCTGTGCACCAACACTCCCCATCCAACCTGATGGAGCTTGAGAGGTCCTGCAAAGAAGAATGGGAGAAACTGCCCAAAAATAGGTGTGCCGAGATTGTAGCATCATACTCAAAAATTTGAGGCTGTAATTGGTGCCAAAGGTGCTTCAACAAAGTACTGAGCAAAGGCTGTAAATACTTGTGCACATGTGATTATTATTATTTTTTTTTTTATAAATTTGCAAAGATTGCAAATACTTCTTTCATGTTGTGATTATGGGGTATTGTATGTAGAATTTTGAGGAAAATAATGAATTTAATCCATTTTTAAATAAGGCTGTAATATATAAATATATTCCCATCACCTCTGGCCTCAATGATGTTATTATAACGTTCTCCTAACATGGCTGAGAGAATGTTCGTCCTTTGTTATCTTACATCATTGTGCCAATGTTTTATTGACACTGTATAATCTGTTACCTCAACAACATCCTCAAAATGTTGCAGGTCAAATGTTCTAGCTTTGTCACATTACAAGAACGTTTTATAAAAACCTTACACAATCTCATTCCTCGATGTTCTTATAATGTTCTCCTGATGTGGCTGAGAGAATGTTCTTTCTTTGTTATCTTGAAGCATTGTGCCAATGTTTTATTGAGAACATTGTATAATCTCATTTATATAATCTATTCTCATTGTATAATCTATAATCATTGTATTACCTCAAGAACATGCACAAAACATTCATAAAATGTTGCAGGTCAAATGCTAAAAAGCTTTGTTTGCACTTAACATTATAGGAACATTATCTGAATTGAGAAACATTCTTAAAACATTTTTTGAACTTTACATTCAAATGTTTTCTCTAAAACATCAACCAAACCTGTGCGGAATGTTAGCCAAAGTTCTGGGAACGTTCCCTGCTAGCTGGGCTGTCACGGTTATTTTCTGTTCTTGGACTTTGAGTTTGTTTTCATTTATCCCACATGTTCATTTGGCCTACTTTCTGTTTCCCCCTTGATTATGTTAGTTAGGGTCATCTGTGTCTAGTTAATTAAGTCATTTAGTCCCTCTCGTCTGTGTATTTAAGTTCCCTCCTCATTTCCTTTGGTGTTTGGTTATTGTTTAATGTTTAGTTGCTGTTTATGTTACCCTGTGTGTTAGACCTTCTTAGCACTGTGGATTACCATTAAAAGGATTTGTTTATGTTATCTTTGTCATCGTCTTCATCATCTTCCTAGCAGCAGCATATATTATAGAACTGCTGTCTTTTAAGTTGGTATGAAATGAAAATTCACCCTATTTATTTTCTAAATGCCTGTTATAAATCTTAATGTGAATCCATAAATTAATTGTGAATTAATAAATTAATAAATTAATTGTGAATGCATGAATCTTATGAATCCAATGCCTGTTTTTTTATTTTTTTCCCACTTTTTTCCCAATGTTTTGTTCTTTTATGTATTTATATATATATATATATATATATATATGTGTGTGTGTGTGTGTGTGTGTGTGTGTGTGTGTGCCGATTGAAGAAGAAAAAAAAACAGACATTTCTCAAAATATCTTCTTTTATTAATTTTTGAGTTAACTATGTCTTTTACTGAGATTTGCAAAAAATGCACTGATTCGGCTTCTGCAAAGCCTTGATAATGCATGTGTGAATTATTTTGGGTAATAGATGTCTGTAATGAGGGCATCTAATCAGCTGTCAGAAGTTTCATTAAACTACTTAGGGTCATTACAGACACGTCCTTGAAAGAAACATTTAATTTTATTGAGGGTAATGGACAGGACTCGGAGCAATAGTTAAATGATAATGCAAAACCTAATTAGGATTTTGGATAAACTGGGGTCGAGATTTTTTAATTGGAACTTCAGTAAAATTAGGTCTTTTGGCATTTTCTATTTTTCATCTTTTATCGCATGCAAAGCTTTTTTCTAATCTGTGCTTCCTTTTCCTCACTATAATTGTTATTTGCATTAGATCTCGGAACGTTTGGGATTCAAAATCCTTTAAGATTCACTGAATTGTTATCTGCCTGTTGAATAAGCCATTACGTTGTATTTGAATATGCACATATATAATAATAAAACATGACCCAAAAATCCCATCTGTAGCCTGATGGTAAAGTTCACTGTGCTCTCTCCAACCATAAGCAACACAAAGCTTTCCGCTGTCCTTCATGAATACAGATGAGCAAAGTAGGAGCTGGCATTTGTACTCGTTCATCCTATCCTCTCTCCCACTATCTTTTTCTCCGTTGACAAGTGCATGGCTCAGAACACGCTTCAGCCTTCCGTTCACTGATTGGAACATCTAACCAACCCAGCTGCTCAAAAGAAAAAAAAAACAACAACTTTTGTTCTAAATTATCAACATATGTATATACATACTGTAACGGGGTGAAGAATCACATGACAAGAAATCTCAATCAATACCCCGGAGGGTGGATTTATTGGTGTGGTGGGTGATAGGGAGAAAGGTCCAGGTAGGTGCTCCGTTGCCGTGAGTGCGCTCTTCTGTCTTCCCAGTGCAGAGGGTCCGTGCAGTGCTCCTGTTGGGCTGGTCGGTCACACGCTGCTGTCTGTGGGAAAAATGAGAGGGCGAGTTAGTGCTCAGTCTCATGGAGGAATCTCCTAGATGGCAGGGCTTGCGTGGCTTATGTAGCCGCCACCTGATGAGGTGCAGCTGTGACCAATCAGCCTGTGATGATGATGGCCAGGTGCTCCTCGCTTGTTTCCAGGGCGACGCTGATCAAGCTTCGGGACGCTCGTCACACTCCCCCCCCCAAGCGTCGTCCTGGTCCTGTTAACGATATGAGATAGTAGGGGAGAGATAGGGGGTGGGTGGGGAGTGACCCCTGACAGACCTGCGAAGCGCTTCGCCCGTCAGCAGGGGAGCCAGCACCCGTGCCCAGTCATCCTTATGCCATCCTTCCATGGTGGCCGTCGCTTCGAACATTTGTAAGAAGGCTTCTATGTCATCATGAGGGGTCAGCTTGGGTAGCAGCTTCGCGGCTTGTACTCGGGGGTCCGGCAGCGGAACGCGTTGAGCGGCGGCGGCACGCAGTGCCGCGAGTTCCTGCTCCGTCTCTCCTTGACGGGTGGCGAGGTGCTCAACGAATTGTTGCTGGCGGATGCTAACCTCGGTGAGCCGCTGGAAGATTACGTCCATGTTGGGGGAGGAGCGCTAGCCTGTGACAAAACCCGGAGACAAAAACAAGAAAAAAAGGTGAGGTGAAGAAGATCGCTTGACGGTGATTCTTCACTGATTTGCCCGCATTCTCTACCAGTGTAACGGGGTGAAGAATCACACGACAAGAAATCTCAATCAATACCCCGGAGGGTGGATTTATTGGTGTGGTGGGTGATAGGGAGAAAGGTCCAGGTAGGTGCTCCGGTGCCGTGAGTGCTCTCTTCCGTCTTCCCAGTGCAGAGGGTCCGTGCAGTGCTCCTGTGGGGCTGGTCGGTCACACGCTGCTGTCTGTGGGAAAAATGAGAGGGCGAGTTAGTGCTCAGTCTCATGGAGGAATCTCCTAGATGGCAGGGCTTGCGTGGCTTATGTAGCCGCCGCCTGATGAGGTGCAGCTGTGACCGATCAGCCTGTGATGATGATGGCCAGGTGCTCCTCGCTTGTTTCCAGGGCGACGCTGATGAAGCTTCGGGACGCTCATCACAATACATTCAAATATAAACATGGACATATATACATAATGATAAAAAATGCATTTTACAGTGAACGCAGTAGTCAGTAGGCTAAGCATATGTGACGCACCATTCCCGCATCCGCGCCCACCCTCACCTCATGTTTGCGGCTCACTGCAAATTATCATAATTGATGGACAACTATGCCCAGAAAAAAACATCAGCAGTTTGCCGCAGAGAAAAGAAAAAGCAAAAAATCCCAAGATGAAGCCTGTGCATCCCTTTCAAGTATGTTCATAATTTGGCTGTTGATGTTAATAACATTTATTAACGTTAATTAATGTTTTAAATATCATACAATGAGATCATTGACGACTTCACCTCCAGAAAAAGCAGGAGTGTGCCTTTGTAAATTTTGAAATTTGGAATGCTCCATCAGATGACGTATATCAGTGTTGATTTTCGGAGTGTCTATTTACACTAAATGAAAATAGTCGACCTTGTTGGCAGAAGCTATTAACACTAACTCCGCCCACCTATGTGTGATTGGGCTAGTCAACACTACAAAAGACAACTGGCAAGCAACAGCTCTAGTGGCATAGATGGTAAAGCTTGTGCCATTCTCGTTTTGACGCGATCGACCCAAGTTTGAATCCGCCTTTTGCCAAACTTCTTTTTCTCCCTTTTCAAATCTCATATCGCATCGCAAAGGCATTTATTTTCAATAAAAATTAAGGAAATAATAGAAAAGTTGAAAATAAAGTATCAGGTAGGGTTAGGGTAGGTGGAGGGCTTTATTGTCCTAATAAGGTGGCATCCATTTTTTTTTATTTAAATTAAAATGACACTCAATACATTGTTATTGCATACTGTTTTATAATTTACGACAATATTGAGGTACAGATAATTGCCACTATTTGCAATAAGTAGTATAAATAGCAGAAAATCCTGCTATTTTATCATAGTGTAAATGGAATCTATAGCTATTTGCACTTTGTGTAAATAGCATATCGCTAAAACATATGGATTTTATGGGGATTTTTGCTATAAAGTCATTGTTGGAGCTGAGTTAAGGTTAGGTTCAGGCTTAATCCATTTATAACAATAGCCGGGTTTCCATCTAAACTTATGCGCAAAATTGTAATATCACATAAAAAATTAGCGAATAAGCACCATTATCATCCAACGAGTCAAAGAGAACAAAATCCTGATAAACTGGCACTAAATATCATTAAGAAAATTAAGAGTAGCCACTGAATATAATAATTTTCACATATAATAAATTACCTGCACCTCAAAGCAAGCAGACAAAACAATAGGTTACTGTCGTAACCCCAGTTCTCTGAAACATCGAGTGGAGAGATCCACCTATGGGAGCTGACCTCTGCAGAAGCATCCAATTTCACCAAGTCTGGCTAGACAGACAGAAGCGCACAACCAATGCTCAGTAAGGCCCACCCCCTTACCTGAGAGCATATAAGGCCTGCATGCGCTGCTGTTCTCCAGTTGACATTTGCTTCTTATAATCTCTGCGCTTACACACAGCTCGGTTGGATTTTAAACTGCTCACTTGCATGTCTTCAGGAGGACATATCGCCAGATCAGCCTCCACCAGACGTGAAAGTCTTTTATTCAGCCTTAGGTTAGTTGTGTTCGCATCCTGAGCCGCCCACACTCTCTCTTGGCTTCAGGCTGCCTGCCTATTGTCATTATTTCACCTTCTCCCCTATCCACGGCTGCCCGCCACGGATTTATCTCAGTTGTTCACCAATATGTCACTATCTAAATCTGCTGCTTCTCAATAAAATGATAAACCTCATAATTGAGCTTTTAAACCTTTTTTTAAGAAAAGGGATGAGTCAGAAGTATAAATTCTATTAATTTAAAACGGGGTTATGTGGGTGGATTTTTGCATTGGTCTGAACAAAAACTGCAGACGGATTATTGAAAAAAAACATTCATTATCTGCCAGTAGAAGGTACTTTTGGAACGTCAGAAAGGACTGTAAACAAAGCAGCGCTCCGCTCATAAATGCTACTTTATCAGATGAAATTAAAAAGCCATTAAAACTTTCCTGAAGACAGTCGGTTCCCTTGAGCAGGCACGTGCACACATAGACATCAAAGGGGGCTTGAGCACCTGCCCTTTTTCTTCCTCGAGAGAAAGTGCCCTTTTTTCATGGGAAGTTTTTTTTTATTTTTTATAAATATGTATTATGTGTGCGTGTGTATTTCTGTTTGCGTACCACTTTCCCTGTCAAACAAATAAAAAATCAAAATATCAGGTCGGGTCGGGAAATGTTGAGACTGTCGAGTTCCGATGCCTTTCTCCCCTCCGCGTCGCCACACAGGCGCACAGCCAGGACCATCGCTAGTGGTTTGAAAGGTTGTGACGATTATAGGGGCACACGGCGATCTCAACCGACTGGCTGAGGCCAGCCTAAAAAGACACTCAGGACAGTTGATGGGCCACTGCTGCGCATCGTCACGAAAGCTTTTCATTTGCACGTGTTTTTAAGCCTTGCCAATTTAAACAATCAAAAGAGTTTAAAGCATTCAAACACAAGACGCGGAAAAACTCAACTGAGTAGGCTACTCGCGCGCCGTGTTCGTTGCGCACGCAGAGCGTCTCACGGACAGCAACACCGAACCGAGCTCTCCTTCGCGTCCTCCTGCACCTGAACGAACAAATACAAATCGCAGTTTAAACATGCAAACAGAAAAAGATGTGAAAGAGCCCAATTTAGCACCTGCGTGCGGTGTTCTGTGCGCACAGGGCGCATGCAGAGAGACGTGTCTCAATGCGCTTGAACAACAAAATTAGCCTCTTCTTGCTCTTGTACCGACAAATACATAAAAAATGATTTCAAAGTACCTGTCTTGGAGAGTATCCTCGAAAAAACTGTCGGTTATGTGTTAAGTGAAAGTAAACAGTGGAGAAAGAAATCAGATGTTTATCATTATAATGGATGCATTGCCTCTTAAAGTGACCGCACCTAATTTACTAGCTGCTGTAATGTTAATCCAAGAAAATTAAAGAAAGAAAATCACTCACTGCTCTTGACTGAATTACTTTCTTATTTTCTTTAATTGCTAATGACTGAACAAAATTAAGCATTGCTTGGTAATTGGTCAACAAAGTATTGATAGTTGTGTAAATATTGTCACATTAACAGTTGTCTGAATTTTTGGTTGATTGTAATCCATTAAAGTTATTTGAGGATTATCAAGATGAATTTGTTCTGACAGTTTAACTCTGAGTTCTTGTCATGTTTTATTACCATTTTCTAAACTATAGCAAATAAACTGTGATAATGTGAGAAATGTTGAAGGTATCTGAATAAATTTTGGTTTGACTGCATATTTAATTTTTACAGTGAAGACTATGCAGTGCTATTTTACATTTGATTATTCGGTTTCTGTACCTGGACACCTACAAACTTGAAAAAACTTAAACATTCTGTAAATAACACAAATAAATAAATAGAACGAACATATAAATTAAACAGTTTCAAACAGGACCCACTGGTACAACCTGCACTGGGGCCCCGTAAACCCCAGCTATGGCCCTGCGCACAGCACAGCAGTGTAGCACACATTGATTGGCACATCACAGAGAGGCAGAGAGCCGCAGAAGAGAAGCCCTCCCTCCCTTTCCAGTTGTGTTTGTCTTGGTGTGGAGATGAGTGCCCCTGCAAACATGTCCCTGCGGGGCCCATGCTGGCTTTTTGCGGGCACAGTGGGCTAGGGCCAGCCCACACCAAACCTAAACAGGCCTAGTGCAGGCTTGCCCAGGTGAGGTCCACAGCATTGGGCTCACCGCGGGCTCTCTGTGAGCAGGCCACACTAGCGGACTGTCCACATTAATCCCCAGTGGAGGCCAGCCGGTTCGGCCCCAGAGCAACTTTTGTATCCTTTGGGCCCATGCAGGTTTTGTGTAGGCAGCCCTGTAATGCAACTAGGAGAATACAAACAACATTGACTGGCTATTCTTTAGCCACTCGGTTGAAGTGGAATGGCACAAACCAAAAGAGACCTTTTCAGAATCTGTTGTTTCATATAGGTCAGCGATCCTCAAATCTGGCTCACGAGATCCACTTTCCTGCAGAGTTTAGTTCTAACATTAATCAAACATACCTGAGCATGCTAATCAATGTCTTCAAGATCATCAGAAAATCACAGTTGGGTGAGTTTGATCAAAGTTGGAGCTAAACTCTGCAGGAAAGTGGATCTCACGAGCCATATGGTTGGGAAATGTGTCATTTCACCAGTCTAAAGTAAGGAGTTTTTTTTTTTTTTTTAAGTGTACATTGCTGATATTTTTTGCAGAAGTGTTACATGTATATACTGTATGGCCTATGTTTGGATTGATGCTAAGAGTATAAGACCGTGTATTTGTATGCATTTTAGAAGGAGTCTTTATTGGTGAGGTTACCACATCACAGTCCAGTTTGAATATGGATTAAAAAAAATTTTCGACGTGGGACCATAGTCTGGACTATTTTTGACTGTTCCTGGTTAGGAAGAGTCTGTGTTTGAGAGCCTTGGCGTGTTTTCAGTACAAGAGGTTGGATTATTCATTTGCTATCAGTCAACTTCAGCTATGCACAGTGTTTGGACATTGATGTAGCACAGATAAGACTTTCACACACATCAGCTTTCACATGACGAAATCCTACAGTCTTACATTGCTTTGTTTGCTTGCTTTTTTCTTTTTCTTTTTTGTACTTTTGTGTATTTACATTTTTGGCTATATGTAGCTGTATTAACCTGAACTGAATGTTTTCTGTTTTGTATTTAATACATTGATTTGAAATCCTTTTGACTACTGTACATTTTTGAAAATACAGACATTAGTTATGTGGTGAGTGCATCCATTTCAGATGTATAATAACTGTTTTTTCCCAAATACTTAAGTTATAGTAGCTGGAAAGTATTTAAAGTGAAACAGATGTATTGTTGTAGATTAATAGCGCGGGCCCTGTGTGGGCATAGTGAGGGCTTCCTGGGGGCTAAGTGAGGGCTGCCCGTGCAGGGCCAGCGCTAAGGGACCAACGTTTTGCCAATGAGCAAATTCTCAGGGGCCCTGTGCTGGCAGCCCACTGGGGGCCCTTAGGCTAGCCCTAAGTGGGCCTGTAAAGGGCCAGTGGAGGCTTGTTTGCAGGGTGGTGATGAACAAAAGACTAAGCTACCTGTGCCTCGAATTTACAGCTGTAAAATTTGTCTTGCTAACCTCCATGACTCATGAGCTACCATGTAATAAATTAGCTAAAGTTTAGCTAAGGCAATGGGCATACAGGCTAACTTAATGGAGAAATGACAGCTGAATACAGTAAAATGAATAATGTCATCAGAATCGCCACATTGATATGCAAATCAGGCGTTAAGTTATTAAAATGTGCTAATTTGCATACATTTGACACAAGGCTTTGCAGATGAATAGGATAAACAAAAAAAGAGTATTTTACCTTGAAATGTTATGTTTAAATATGCAGATAGCTTGTTTTGGTTAATTTAGAAGAAATCTACAGAAGCAGAGGAGGGTAGTAGGCTTAAAACAAACACCTTAATGTGTATTTTGGAAATTTCCTTTCCATTAGAGCAAAAGAAGACAAGGAAGCAAAATAGACCAAAATCTCAAAATTGAACAGTACATGAAGTGTCCTGACTCCTGCCTTAAACAATAAATTAATAATTTTGATCTCAGGCTCCTCATCTAATAACTATCCATTCTATTAATATGTTGTATGTTGATAGAACTTAACAGCCCTCCCTCAAATGTGAAACAAAGTTTGTGTGTGTGCGTGTGTGTGCATGGTACATTAAGTGTAATAATAACAACATTGTGAACTGATTATTTTGTAGACATCTGTTGAAATATAAAACAACATGAAACAATTGGGTGAGTGTGAGGGAATTAAAATAAATTGGTAAGTAAGTCAGAGTTGTGTTAATATTGTGTTAATATTTTTATGTTTAGAAAAAAATAAAATAAATATGAGAAGTGCCCTTTTTTCCACTTGATCCCCTGCCCCTCAAAATGTCTGTGCACGTCCTTGCCCTTGAGAGATTCATTCATATAAAAACTTGAATTAGTGAGAATGAGAAAAGTGTGAAAAAAGAAAGTCTATACTGACGAGGAAAGTCCACTGATGAGTTACCAGCGTAAGCCTGGGCTCAGCCTAATTGCCTATACACTCTCCAAAGACTGTCTGATTCTAAACTTTAAAATGCAATTATTTTTAGTCATTTTACAAATGTAAATAAAACTGAAAACATAATGAAAAGGAAATTATACATGTACACACCTACGGATATTATCAACCAAACAAGTAACTGTGTATGCGTCCTCTACTTGGGTCCTTCTGATAAATGATAAGCGGCATTTAATACACATAATATGCACTGTTGGTCAATATTTAATTACAGCTTTAGATGCATGATATTTTCATTTGCTACAAGCATGATACACAAGAAGCATATTCAACGTGGACACACAGACGGTTGTCGTGGTAATAAACACCGTAAACAGCAACGGTTCACGTGTCCGTGCTTAATGCGCAGCTCGTATATGAAAAGCATTTTAGGGGGCCCTTGGCTTTTGGGGGCCCGAGGTGGTTGCCAGCCTTTGCCTAATGGGTAATTCCGCCCCTGAAGCCCAGCAGACTGCACACCATTGAAATTCTTTTTAAAAAGTCCCTTAAAGTCATTAATTTGCACGTTGGTAGCATAACTACTAATAGTCTGTGATCATGCATAGAGCTTCTGGCTTAGGTCGGAGACTAAAAGCCAGTTCAGATATTAGTTTTTATCTACAATTTATACCTGTTATCAGAGAACTAGACAACGAGGAAGAGAAAATTGTATGTATTCAGGTATTGTATATGATTTGGTGGGCCCAGAAATCTTTGTGTCATGGCTGTTGTTGTTGTCTGTGGCCAGACTGTCTATCATATCCAGCTTGGTGGTTGGCTGGCAGGACATAAGAGAGACCGTAAAGATGGCTGAAATCCTTCCAGAGGTCCAGCCTGCTGTCCTGCCATTCCTCAGGCCAGCGGGATGCCCTGGGCCAAGCTGTTTTACTGGCCGAGTGTTGGCAAAGCCATCCAAGTTTGGTAGTGTTGACACAGCTTGGTCAAACCCCTAATGGCTATTTTTGTCCTCTCCCCTGTCGCAGTGTTTTGTTTTGTTTTTTCAGAAAAAGGACATTATAAGGTCAGTTTGCCTTTCAGCAGGTTTTCTGGACAGTTGCTGTCTTTCTAAAACATGACAGAACACCAGTCCTAGATTTTATTCACCATCATCAATGTAATTAGGGCCCAAGCCACTAGGGGCGCAGGGCCCTATTGTTTTTCTAAGGATTATTTATTTTTTCAAGGATTTTGGGGGTCTTAATGTGCTCAAAAACCCTTGAAACTTTGCACACACTTTGGAATCTGTGGCCATCAGGGCCGGGCATATTTTCACAATGGGGGGGGGGGGGCCCGTGGCCCACCGTTTTT
>NW_015547711.1:34755-41299 GCF_001515605.1 Sinocyclocheilus anshuiensis
TTTTCTCAAAGGGGGGGGGGGGGCCCGTGGCACACCGTTTTATAGGGCATTTTCGAGGGGATCTTTAGCACACACCGTTTGACCTATAGTCACCAAAATTCATACATATATAGATTTTATCAGCCCAAACAACTTTCACACTGCATTAGCTCCACCCTACAGGAAGTCAGCTATTTAGGGTTTTGTAAACAGCACATGCATCAAACTTTTTGATGCTCCTCCTAGGGTTTTCATCGATTGCCACCAAACTCGGTCAACATGATCTCAAGACATTGAGGATGCTAAATTGTGAAGGGATGTTTGATATCTCAAATGGTTTGGCCATGGCGAAGCAACATATTCATGGTGAGAAATGAGAAACAGGAAGTGTGTAATAACTTTTGACTTTTAGACATTGTCTGATTTTGATCAAACTTCAGCAGTGTGTTTGTTGTATGATGCCGATCACATAGATGTGACTATTAGGAGTCAAAGTTATAGTGCCACCAATTAGTTAATTAGTTAACATTAACATTAGTTAATGCATTAACATGAACTAACAATGAACAATATATTTTTCAGCATACATTAATCGTTGTTAATATTAGTTAATAAAAAATATTCATGATCATGTCAGTTCACAGTACATTAACTAATGTTAACAGATATAACTTTAAATTTTAATAATGTATTAGTAAGTTTTAAACTTAATATTAGCTATGATTAGGCTAATAAAAGCTATATAAATATTGCTCATGTTAACTAATATAGTTAATGTTAACAAATGCAACCTTATTGTAAAGTGTTACCAAAATGTTATATATTGTTCTCTCTGTGTGTGTCTGTTTCACATTGTTGATGCTATAGTGTAACCCTTTACTTGCTGTAACCCTTAAAACCAGACTGCCAGATGGTTACTGTAAATCCATGTGCCCTCTGTGCACCGTTTTCCTGATGCCCCCTGGGGTAGCATTGGCTCTGACGGCTTGGGCCCTTCATCGCTGCTTGCAGCTATATTTATTATTGTTTTTTAAATAAAAAGGGAACAGTTTGTGGCTTTTTATTAGTTTAATTCATTTACATGAGTATTTTACATAAATGTTTTGAGTGAATACAAAAAAGTTGTGATGATTTTACTTTATTTTAAATTAGGTCTAACAGGCTGCTGTGCTCATGAATATTAAACACATTGTCTGCATTTGCTTGAGCTGTTTTGCTAAATTAACATTTTTATTTCATAGGGGAGCACTAGTGAATACGATTACTGCTTGCACATAAGTTCCGCCCACTGCTGAAGGAACCAGCCAGCATTGGTTTCTGCTGGGTCTTAAAGCTTTGTTTTACAGTAAAACAATGAAGGCTAAAATAATGAATAATTCCAAATGAACTCTGTCAGACTGACATACCATTTATATGTAGCTTGTCAATTCTACATGGTATGATGGTATGTAAGACTCTTTCGGTTTCTCTATCCTATTTTTAAAAAAATGTTTAACGTATACGCAGTGCCCATTCGCCGCATTCAGTATCAGAGAAAGCCACCAACGATGTAATGGAGCTACAATGACCATTATTGCCAGTTTTGAAAGGAAAGACGAGTTTTATGTCAGATAAGCATTTTTTTTTTTTTGCAAATATTTAGTACATTTTTACTTTGCTCCACTGACCAGTTTGTAAGACATAAGTAAATAAACATACACCCATTCATGTGTCTTAAAATGTATGCATGTGTGCAATAATTTTTTTAATCCAACTGAAGAAAGAACGAAAGAAAGAAAGAGAGAAAGAAAGAAAGAAAGAAAGAAAGAAAGAAAGAAAGATTCGGTTTACATGCTTAATTTATTGTCTGTTGATCAGATTATTTCAGGTCTACATCACCACTTTCAATCCAATCAAAATTTTGTTCAGATAAAGCTCAGTCGTTTTGATTGAGGTATTTACATTAAGGCTTTTGAGTCTGGTTGAGCCATCAGTAGATTATAAACAGAACAGAAACAATTTTTTTTTATTTTATTTAACTTATTTCTCAGAGGAAAACCTAAAATATGTTAGTATTAAGAATAGATAATTTATTCCTCATGTGGGTGAAACCATTCTGGAATTGATTGGAAATTCATTTTATACACTTCATAAAACATCAGATTTCCTATTCAGAATTACAAGCAAGGTCAACCCCAAAATTAATTGCTGTAACAAAGGAAATAAAAAAAGGTCAAATAAGTTGTATACTATACATGTGCTCTTTGTCTGGTCAAGTTCAAAGCAATCCCTCCACGAACATGTAGTACAATTAAAGTGGCATGTTAAAGTGTGCATATAAGAGTAAAGTAGGGGTGGAGCTTGAGAAGAAAATTCTAAATAAACAAATGCTCACTGATGTTGAATTTTGATACAAAATATTTTATTTGTGACTTATAATCTTTGGAGGTGCTAATGGTAATGGCTGGATGAGTTTGCGCCCCATCTAGGGGTAAAGGACACACCATTAAATGAGAGAGTGGAAGCGAGGAATCTTTTGAGGGTTTTAATGAAACCAAACAAAACACAACAATCAAACAAATAAATAGGGAACTTTTCTTCGGGAGATGAACTTGCCAAAATAACAAACAAAACTTTCTTATTTTAAAACCTCTTGCCTAAACCCTAACCAAAAGAAAAGAAAAGAAAAGTACAATATATTAACCTAACTTCCTAGCCAAAAACAGAGATCAAAAAGGTTTACAATAAACAATAATGGCGTCAAACTCCTTACTTTCCCAAACTCTCAAAATTTACAATGATGTACAAACTATTTACAAGCCCAAGCAAACAGTGTTAAAAGGGGAATCCAAATCAGTGTCGGTAAACAGTCAATAGGGTCAAAATACCCAAACAGTTTCCTACTTACAATTTGTAATTATTTTCAGAGAACAAACAATGATCACTCTTAACAGTCAAAATTCTTCTAAACACTCACAGCCACCAAAACCAACAATTCTCTCCTCACAACAACACGTCCCCTTCTCAAAGCAAGTGACATCAGGGCTTTTAAGGTGCGCCTGGAATCAAAAATAATAATAATTTGTTGGTTGTTATCCTTGTTTTGTTGTGGTGTTTCATGTACAAATGATTGAGATCTACATGTAGTGGGGTCAAATTTATTGCTTGTGTAAATTGGAATCGAAATGTTTCATCAAGATGCATGGAAAATGGAGATTTTTATGAACTGCACTAACTCTGGAGATTTAAAATGGACTCGTATATTCTGTGGACACAGTTTTCAGGAACATTAATACAGTAGATAGAAATATTATTTATCATACCATAAATAATTAAAAATAAGCAAGCCAGCACAAGCAGTTCAGCCAGGGCTTTGATTGTGAACAATACATTACAGTTTAATTATTTATCAACATATTATTAGATGCCAGCAAATGTGCAATGAGAACAAATGCTAGATTGACGTGTCAGTCAGAAATTAGTTTTCAGATCCATTACATTTTAATATGTCAGTTCCTGATTAAACATGCGGAATATAGCTGGTTGTAACTTGTGTTAGGAAAGCTGTTGGCTAAGTGAAGCTAATTATTCTGCTACAGCAGAAAAGAATTATAACAGGGCTGATAAAGTGGGTTTTAATGATTTTGGCACAGGAACTCGTCACTGTAGTGCTACACCACCTTCACCAAACCTGTCATGCGCACAAATTCAGTCCACACCCATAATTGTTAGCTACTGTTTCATTATAGCAAGCAACCAGACTTTTTGTGATTGGTTTAGTCATTTAGTGAAACAGAAGAGACCGGTGCTAGTTGTTACACAAGGTTACTAAACGTCCAAATACACACACACACACACACACATATACAGTCAAGTCGTCACCTTTAATTATATACCGATTTTAACAGTACAGATTGTGTCAAAGCAACTTTACAGTATTAAATAGGAAAATAGTGTGTCAATAATGCAAAATGACAATAGTAAACACCCAATTTTCAGTTAAAGGCAGTTCATCATTGAATTCAGTGATGTCATCATCCAGCTGAGTTCAGTTTAAATAGTATCTGTGCAATCAAGTCGACGATATCGCTGGATATTAAGTGTCCCCAACTAAGCAAGCCAGAGGCGACAGCGGCAAGGAACAAAAACTACATCGGTGACAGAATAGAGAAAAAACCTTGGGGGAAACCAGGCTCAGTCGGAGGGCCAGTTCTCCTCTGGCCAGACGAAACCAGCAGTTCAATTCCAGGCTGCAGCAAAGTCACATTGTGCAGAGGACTCATCTGGTGTTGTCCCAGTGGCCGTCTATAGACAAAGTCTTCACTGGGGATCTGTCTCTGGGGCTCATCTAGTTGTCCTGGTCTCTGCTGACATTCAGGGCTATAGAGGTTGTCTCTAGGTCCTGATTCACCATCTGGGCTGGATACGTACTGGATCCAGGTGACTGCAGTGACCATCTGATCTGGATACAGACTGGATCTGGTGGCTACGGTGACCTCGGAATAAGAACAAAACAGACTAATATTAGCATAGATGTCATTCTTCTAACAATGTAGCAAGTACATCGGGTGTTATGGGAAGTGTTCCGTTATGCGTAAACCAGGTTAAAGAGATGGGTCTTTGATCTAGATTTAAACTGACTGAGTGTGTCTGCCTCCCAAACAATGTTAGGTAGGTTTGGGCACTAAATAGGAAAAGGATCTGCCGTTGATTTTTGTTTTTTCTCAGTTTTGAGAACGCAGTGGACGTGGAGGACTATAATGCAATAAGAGCTTGTTCAAATACTGAGGTGCTAAACCACTCAGTGCTTTATAAGTAATAAGCAAGATTTTAAAATCTATACGATGTCACACCTAGGTTCCTAACTGATGTCGAAGAATTGACAGAGCAGCCATAAGCAGTCTTAGACAGTGTGTCTAGGTTATTACATGCGGAGGTTTTAGATCCGATAATTAACACCTCTTTTTTTCAGAATTTAGCACTAAGAAATTACTCGTCATCCAGTTTTTTATATCGACTATGCATTCCGTTAGTTTTACAAATTGGTATGTTTCGCCGGGCCACGAAGAAGTATAGAGCTGAGTATCATCAGCATAACAGTGAAAACTAATACTGTGTTTCCTAATGATATCTCCCAGGGGTAACATGTAAAGCATGAAAAGTAAAGGCCCTACTACTGAGCCTTGAGGTACTCCATACTGCACTTGTGATCGATATGATACCTCTTCATTCACTGCTACGAATTGATGGTGGTCAGATAAGTACGATTTGAACCATGCTAATGCACTTCCACTAAGGCCAACAAAGTTTTCTAGTCTATGCAAAAGAATGTTGTGGTCACTAGTGTCGAACACAGCACTAAGATCCAGTAGCACTAATAGAGATATAAAACCACGATCAGATGATAAGAGCAGGTCATTTGTAACTCTAATGAGAGCAGTCTCAGTACTATGATATGTTCTAAATACTGACTGGAAATTCTCACAAATAACATTTTTCTCTAAGAAGGAATATAATGGTGAGGATACTACCTTTTCTAGTATCTTAGACAGAAAAGGGAGATTTGAGATCGGTCTGCAATTAATTAGTTCTTTGGAGTCAAGTTGTAGTCCAGTTTGAAGGTTTTGGGGACATATCCTAATGACAATGACGAATTAGTAGTCAGAAGTGTGCTTCCAGAAGAATGTGACTTCTGGAAGCACATCTTTTAGGAGCTTAGATGGAATAGGGTCTAACATACATGTTGTTGGTTTAGATTATTTAACAAGTTTATACAATTCTTCCTCTCCTATAGTAAAGAATAAGTGGAATTGTTCCTCAGGGGATCTATAGCATCTGATGTGATACTGTAGCTGACGGCTGCATGGTTGAAATTTTATCTCAAATAGTATCGATCTTGGAAGTAAAGTAGTTCATAAAGTCATTACTACTGTGCTGTTGGGAAATGTCAAAACCTGTTGACGCTTTATTTTTCGTTAATTTAGCCACTGTATTGAATAAATACCTGGGGTTATGTTTGTTTTCTTCTAAAAGAGACGAAAAGTAATCAGATCTAGCAGTTTTTAATGTTTTTCTGTAGGATAGGGTACTTTCCTGCCAAGCAATACAAAATACCTCTAGTTTTGTTTTCCTCCAGCTGCGCTCCATTTTCCATGCTGCTCTCTTTAGGGTGCGAGTGTGCTCATTATACCACAGTGTCAGACTGTTTTCCTTAATCTTCCTTAAGCGTAAAGGAGCAACCATATCTAAAATGCTAGAAAAGAGAGAGTCCATAGTTTCTGTTACATCATCAAGTTGTTCTGAGGTTTGGGATATGCTAAGGAATTGGGATAAATCAGGAAGAATACTTACAAAGCAGTCTTTTGTGGTAGAAGTGATGGTTCTAACTTCTACCATACTTGTAACAAGGAGTAGAATTTACAGTTTTAGCTATATGAAGTTTGCACAAGACTAAATAATGATCTGAGATATCATCGCTTGGCTGCATAATTTCAACACCATCAACATCAATTCCATGTGACAGTATTAAATCTAGAGTATGATTTCAACAATGAGTAGGTCCTGACACGTGTTGTCTAACCCCAAT
>NW_015547711.1:41423-47128 GCF_001515605.1 Sinocyclocheilus anshuiensis
TCTAGGTTATTACATGCGGAGGTTTTAGATCCGATAATTAACACCTCTTTTTTTCAGAATTTAGCACTAAGAAATTACTCGTCATCCAGTTTTTTATATCGACTATGCATTCCGTTAGTTTTACAAATTGGTATGTTTCGCCGGGCCACGAAGAAGTATAGAGCTGAGTATCATCAGCATAACAGTGAAAACTAATACTGTGTTTCCTAATGATATCTCCCAGGGGTAACATGTAAAGCATGAAAAGTAAAGGCCCTACTACTGAGCCTTGAGGTACTCCATACTGCACTTGTGATCGATATGATACCTCTTCATTCACTGCTACGAATTGATGGTGGTCAGATAAGTACGATTTGAACCATGCTAATGCACTTCCACTAAGGCCAACAAAGTTTTCTAGTCTATGCAAAAGAATGTTGTGGTCACTAGTGTCGAACACAGCACTAAGATCCAGTAGCACTAATAGAGATATAAAACCACGATCAGATGATAAGAGCAGGTCATTTGTAACTCTAATGAGAGCAGTCTCAGTACTATGATATGTTCTAAATACTGACTGGAAATTCTCACAAATAACATTTTTCTCTAAGAAGGAATATAATGGTGAGGATACTACCTTTTCTAGTATCTTAGACAGAAAAGGGAGATTTGAGATCGGTCTGCAATTAATTAGTTCTTTGGAGTCAAGTTGTAGTCCAGTTTGAAGGTTTTGGGGACATATCCTAATGACAATGACGAATTAGTAGTCAGAAGTGTGCTTCCAGAAGAATGTGACTTCTGGAAGCACATCTTTTAGGAGCTTAGATGGAATAGGGTCTAACATACATGTTGTTGGTTTAGATTATTTAACAAGTTTATACAATTCTTCCTCTCCTATAGTAAAGAATAAGTGGAATTGTTCCTCAGGGGATCTATAGCATCTGATGTGATACTGTAGCTGACGGCTGCATGGTTGAAATTTTATCTCAAATAGTATCGATCTTGGAAGTAAAGTAGTTCATAAAGTCATTACTACTGTGCTGTTGGGAAATGTCAAAACCTGTTGACGCTTTATTTTTCGTTAATTTAGCCACTGTATTGAATAAATACCTGGGTTTATGTTTGTTTTCTTCTAAAAGAGAAGAAAAGTAATCAGATCTAGCAGTTTTTAATGCTTTTCTGAATTTACAGTTTTAGCTATATGAAGTTTGCACAAGACTAGATAATGATCTGAGATATCATCGCTTGGCTGTATAATTTCAACACCATCAACATCAATTCCATGTGACAGTATTAAATCTAGAGTATGATTTTGACAGTGAGTAGGTCCTGACACGTGTTGTCTAACCCCAATAGAGTTCAAAATGTCTATGAATGCTGATCCCAATGCATCTTTTTCATTATCAACATTGATATTAAAATCACCAACAATTAAAACTTTATCTGCAGCCAGCATTAACTCATATAAAAAATAAGCAAATTCTTTAATAAAATCTATATGGTGGCCTGTTTACAGTAACCAGTACAAACATCACAGGGGATTTATCATTAACACTTGTTTCTCTGGATAATATTATATGAAGCACCATTACTTCAAACGAGTTATACTTGAAGCCCGCCCTCTGAAGAATACTGAAAATATTGTTATGAATTGTAGCAACACCTCCCCTTTACCTTTTGGACGCAGCTCATTTTTATAACAGTAATCTTAGGGGGTAGACTCGTTTAAAATAATGTAATCATCATGTTTTAGCCAGGTTATGTCAAACAGAGCACATCTAGGTTATGATCAGTGATCATATCATTTACAAAAAGTGCTTTTGTAGAAAGGGACCTGATATTCAATAAGCCAAGCTTTATCATTTGTTTATCCGTATTACATTAGTTTTTTATTTGTTGAACATCAATTAAATTGTTACTCTTAAATTGGTTTGGAACTATGTGCCATATTTCTAGACAGAAGAGCAGCACCACCCCAGGAGGGATGAAGACCATCTCTTTTCAACAGTTCAGGTCTGCCCCAAAAACTCGTCCAATTGTCTATGAAACATATGTTATTCTGCGGGCACAACTTAGACACCCAGCCATTGAGTTATGACAGTCTGCTATGCATCTCATCACCATGGTAAGCAGGGAGGGGACAAGAGCATATTACAGTGTCTGAAATTGTACTTGCAAGTTCACACTAGTGATGGGAAGTTTGGTTCTTTTCCGCGAACCGGTTCTTTCAGACAGTTTGTTTCAATGAACAGTGTGGCGAGGGGGGCGTGGTTCAGCGAGGTCTGCAGCGGGAGAGAGGGACGGGAGACGAGCGGTGAGTAAGATTGTGCATGTGCAATTGTGTTATATTGAGCGCTGGTAGCGCGATGTTCTGTTTACTTTGTTTGAAGCTGAATAAAAACCCAACAGCAGTCAAGCCGACCCCGTCCTCTTCCTTCTCAAGTCATTGACATTGTTACACTGGTGCCGAAACCCGGGAAGGAAGCAGGAGAGCCGCCGCCGTCATGCAAACTGCGGATTTCATTTCATCCCTCGTGGTCCTCCATCAAGAGCACCATCAAGCGTTACTGGACATGCGGACTGATCAGGAGCGACGCTTCCAGGCCATTGTCCAGGCGCAACAGGAGGACCGCGAGAGGTTCCGGAGCTGGATGGACCGGGAGGCTCGGGCAGAAGCAGCCACGCAGCAGACTCCCCAGCTCTCCACCTGCCGCTGAACAAGATGGGGGCTCAGGATGACCCCGAAGCCTTCCTGGATCTGTTCGAGAAAACAGCGGAAGCCGGTGGGTGGCCACGAGAGCAATGGCCGGTGCGCCTGATACCCCTATTATCGGGGGAAGTGCAGGTGGCTGCTCAGCAACTGCCCGTGCGGAACCTCCTTGTCTTTGACGATCTCAAAAGGGCCATCATCCAGCGGGTCGGCCGAAGCCCGGAGCAACATCGCCAGCGAGATTCGCACCAGTGTCTATCACCCACAAACGGACGGGCTGGTGGAACGATTTAATCGCATGTTGAAAACCATGATTCGGAATTCGTTCACGAGGACACCAAAAATTGGGATAAATGGCTGGAGCCCCTCTTGTTCGCTGTGCAGGAGGGTCCCGCAAACCTCCACGGGGTTTTCCCCCTTCGAGCTTCTTTATGGACGTCAGCCCCGGGGGGTTTTAGACGTCCTGAAAGAAACTTGGGAGGACGGACCTTCTCAAAGTAAGAATGAAATTCAATATGTAATGGACCTGAGAACAAAACTCCACACTTTGGGGAGGCTATCTACGGCTAATTTGTTACAGGCCCAGGACAAACAAAGCCAGCTGTACAAGAGGGGAACCCGCTTACGAAAATTTGCACCAGGAGAGAAAGTACTTGTATTACTCCCAACTTCGAGTTCTAAATTACTTGCAAAATGGCAAGGACCGTTTGAGGTCACACGGCAAGTTGGAGATCTCGATTATGAGGTGGTTCGCACAGATAGGAGCAGGGCACGTCAAATTTACCACCTCAACTTCCTGAAAAAATGGAGCGAGGCGGAGTCAGTGATGCTGGCGACGGTAGTGAGTGGAGAAGATGATCTCGGGCCAGAGGTGAGCACTAAATCTCAATCTCTCGCTCTGGCCCCAGGAGCAGATCATCTCTCGCCCTCCCAGCTCACTGATGTGGCCAAGTTGCAGGCAGAGTTTGCCGATGTGTTCTCGCCCCTACCTGGTCGAACGAATATCATTCAGCACCATATTGAGACTGAGCCAGGCGTAGTAGAACGCAGTCGGCCGTATCGTTTGCCTGAACACAAGAAAAAAGTGGTTCAGACCGAGTTAGAGGCGATGCTCGAAATGGGGGTAATAGAAGAATCCAACAGTGATTGGGCGAGCCCGATAGTTTTGGTTCCTAAAACGGACGGCTCTGTTCGGTTCTGTGTGGATTACCGCAAAGTAAATGCTGTGTCGAAATTCGACACATATCCAATGCCGCGGATTGACAAATTGCTGGATCGGCTGGGCGCAGCTCGTTTTTATTCAACACTGGATTTAACAAAAGGATATTGGCAGATCCCCTTATCGTCGGTATCTAAGGAAAAAACAGCCTTCACAACGCCGTTTGGATTACACCAATTCGTTACGCTTCCGTTCGGGTTGTTCGGGGCGCCGGCCACTTTTCAGCGTCTCATGGACCGTATTCTCCGGCCCCATGCTGCTTATGCCGCTGCCTATTTAGATGACATAGTCATCTATAGCAATGACTGGCAGCGTCATATGGAGCATGTGAGGGCTGTTCTGAGAGCGCTGAGAGTGGCCGGACTCACAGCCAACACGAAGAAGTGTGCAGTTGGGCGTGTGGAGGTCAGGTATCTGGGCTTCCACTTGGGTCATGGGCAGGTGCGTCCCCAAATAAATAAGACGGCAGCGGTTGCAACTTGCCCGAGACCTAAGACCAAAAAGGAGGTGCGACAGTTCCTAGGGCTGGTGGGATATAGAAAGTTTGTGCCTGATTATTCAGACCTCACCAGCCCTCTGACTGATCTCACTAAAAAGGAAGCACCAGATCCGGTCCAGTGGACGGAGCTGTGTCAGCAGGCTTTTACCCAAGTAAAGGCTGCTCTGTGTGGCGTGACACTTTTACATTCTCCTGACTTTTCTCTCCCCTTCTTGTTGCAGACTGATGCATCGGACAGAGGACTGGGTGCAGTCCTGTCCCAGGAGATAGAGGGAGAGGAACGGCCGGTGCTGTACATTAGTCGTAAGCTCTCGAAGAGAGAGACTAAGTACAGCACCATAGAGAAGGAGTGTTTGGCCATCAGGTGGGCTGTCCTCACCTTCCGATATTATCTCTTGGGATGGGAATTCATTCTCTGTTCGGACCACGCCCCTCTGCAGTGGCTCCACCGCATGAAGGATACCAACGCGCGGATCACTCGTTGGTATCTAGCGTTACAGCCTTTTAAGTTCCAGGTGGTCCACAGACCGGGTGTACAGATGGCTGTGGCCGAGGAGGGGGGGCTGCAGGCCAGACGGCTCCCCGGCCTGAGTCGGGCGGTGGGGGTATGTGGCGAGGGGGGCGTGGTTCAGCGAGGTCTGCAGCGGGAGAGAGAGTTGGGAGACGAGCAGTGAGTAAGTGGGTCAAATGCAAATGACGAACACCTGTGCCTGGTTCCAGTAATTGGCGTGGAGTGACAGCATAAAGATGGGAGACGAGCGGTGAGTAAGTGGGTCAAATGCAAATGACGAACACCTGTGCCTGGTTCCAGTAATTGGCGTGGAGTGACAGCATAAAGAGGCCCGGGAATGAGCTGTGAGGCAGAGAGAGACCGACTGCTGACTGGGGAGAGACTGTGCCTGCTCTGGAGAGCCCTGTGATTGTGATTGTGCATGTGCAATCGTGTTATATTGAGCGCTGGTAGCGCGACGTTCTGTTTACTTTGTTTGAAGCTGAATAAAAACCCCAGCAGCAGTCAAGCCGACCCCGTCCTCTTCCTTCTCAAGTCATTGACATTGTTACAAACAGGTTAAAAAAAACGGTTTACCGGTTCTTTTATGCTATATTGTAATGACGTCATTCGCGATGATGTAATGACTATCGTCCCAGGCTGGGATGAAAATACATTCAACATATTCAGATATATAAAGTCAGTTGTCATTGCTTCAGTCAGTTAAAACATCACCACAATCTGACAAGTTTCTTAGGGTGCTTTCACACCTGTAGATCGATTGCTTTGTTCCGAAACAGGGATTAAA
>NW_015547711.1:47272-50955 GCF_001515605.1 Sinocyclocheilus anshuiensis
AGGGTGCTTTCACACCTGTAGATCGATTGCTTTGTTCCGTAACAGGGATTAAAATTCACAAGTTCACACTTACATATAATAAACAGAGTAAAGGTTATGCGTATTTGGCGTGCTGTCCGGGGAGAGGGCTCCGAGCTCGGTAATTCCTCCCGAACCCAGGGGACTCCCCCTGTCCGGGGAGAGGGGTCCGAGATCGGCATTTAGCCCGGACCCAGAGCGCTCCCCCCAAAAGATGCAATTAGCGCGGGACAGCAGCCAGAGTAGGGCATTGATAACCCCCCAAAACTTGCAGAACTTAAGGTAGGTGGGGTGCTGGACGTCGCTTGGAGTAGAATCATTGCAGTGGTATCTGAAAAGTGAATGTGGCTTCTGCGAAAGCAAGCAGTGCTGCGGCAGTGGGAAGTAAAGATATAGGCTTCTGCGGAAGCAAGCACTGCTGAGGCAGTGGGAAGTAAAGATATATGCTTCTGTGGAAGCAAGCACTGCTGCGGCAGTGGGAAGTAAAGATATAGGCTTCTGCGGAAGCAAGCACTGCTGAGGCAGTGGGAAGTAAAGATATATGCTTCTGTGGAAGCAAGCACTGCTGCGGCAGTGGGAAGTAAAGATATAGGCTTCTGCGGAAGCAAGCACTGCTGCGACAGTGAGAAGTAAAGATATAGGCTTCTGCAGAAGCAAGCAATGCTGCGGCAGTGGGAAGTAAAGATATAGGCTTCTGCGGAAGCAAGCACTGCTGCGGCAGTGGGAAGTAGAGATGAGTGGGAAGTAGAGATACAGGCTCCTGCAGAAGCGGGCACTGCAGTGGTAGTGGGAAGTAGAGATGAGTGGGAAGTAGAGATACAGGCTCCTGCGGGAGTGGGCACTGCTGCGGCAGTGGGAAGTAGAGATGAGTGGGAAGTAGGGATACAGGTTCCTGCGGGAGCGGGCACTGCTGCGGCAGTGGGAAGTAGAGATGAGTGGGAAGTAAAGATACAGGCTCCTGCGGGAGTGGGCACTTCTGTGATATCTGAAAAGAAACTTTGGCTCCTGGGTACCGCTGTGGCATCTGAAGAGAGAAAGTGGCTTCTGCGGAAGCGGGCACTGCTGCTGTGGAAATGAGCTGATGTTAAAGGACTCAGCTGATGAGGGTTCGATGAGTTTCTTTGATATGGAAGTGGTCTGACCGAATGTAGGTCTTGAAGGCCTCTGATGTCCAGCGGCCGAGTGCCTGGATCTGAGGCTGGGAGAGGCCTTTTTGGGCAGCTGTGGTAGCTGCGCCTATGCGGAAGGAGTGGCTGGAGTAATGATCTGCTGGGAAGCCGGAAAGCAGTAGAATGGACTTGAGGTGTTTTTGGAACCAGAACGTGTGGCGGGGCGATTAGAGTCATCAACAAAAGCGGGTCAGACGGGAGTTTAGCCTGCGGGCTTCTGTAATGCAGGTAGGCTAGGAGGGTTTGGTATGGTTGGATTGGTGACTGGAGATTGAAGATATAATGAAGTGGCCTCTTTTCAGTTGGTCTGGCTTGCTTGCTTAATGAATAAGAGATTGATTCGGTATCTGGCACTGATAGGTCTGAAAAGGTTGGGTGGATTTTTTGGATTGAAGCAGGATGTGATGGTGAGTTCCGAGCATCTGAGGAAACCAAAGAAGGCCAATATGAAAATGGCGTCGAGCGTGTGGGCGTTGTGAATGGAGTGGTAGCCTCTGCGGAGGGTAGAAATGCATTTGGTTAAGATATCTAGAGAAAGCGAAATGTTTCAAATATCTCGGCTCCAATCTCTTGGCAGACGGTGACAGCCTCCCAGATACACGTGCACATGTAAGCGTCTCCTGGCTAAATTGGCGCCAAGTCTCAAAAGTTCTATGCGATCAACATTTACCCATCCATCTCAAGGCAAATATTTATAAGACCATTGAGCTGCCAGTTGCACTCTATGGAGCGGAATGTTGGCCTGCATCCACCAAACACCATCAGGTCCTCTACACTATGGAGATGTGTATGCTCCGATGGGCGCTTGGGCTGACTCGACTGGACCGGTCTGTCATGAGGATGTGCAGAAAATACTAGGAGTGGCCCCAATCAGTGAGAAGATGAGGGAAGCACGCCTCCGTTGGTATGGCCATGTCGTCCGCAGTGGAGAAGAATCAGTGGCCGGACGAGCATTGCACCTGAGCCCTGATGGACGGTGTCCATGAGGTCGACCGAAGAAGAGATGGATGGACCGGATTAAGTAAGATATGAAACAAATCAATGCTGCCCCTGAGGATGCCCTAGACCGGAAGAAGTGGAGAGCGATGTGACAAACAGTGGACCCTGCGCCAATGTGGGATAAATGCTAGGAAAGAGAGTATGGCTGCATCCGAAATGGCATACTTCCCTACTATATAGTAGGGGAAAAGCAGTAGGCGAGCGAATAAGTATGTCCGAATCCTTAGTGTATTCATAAAAGAGTAGGCGAGAATTACCTGGGTGGCGTACTAATTCTCGCAAGATTCGGACGTGCGTCTACTTAAAGTGCGTCCGAATATGCCTACTTAGCACTGCTGCGGCAGTGGGAAGTAAAGATACAGGCTCCTGCGGGAGTGGGCACTTCTGTGATATCTGAAAAGAAACTTTGGCTCCTGGGTACCGCTGTGGCATCTGAAGAGAGAAAGTGGCTTCTGCGGAAGCGGGCACTGCTGTGGCATCTGAAAAGAGAATGTGGCTTCTGTGGAAGCGGGCACTGCTGCTGTGGAAATGAGCTGATGTTAAAGAACGCAGCTGATGAGGGTTCGGTGAGTTTCTTTGATATGGAAGCGGTCTGACTGGATGTAGATCTTGAAGGCCTCTGACGTCCAGCGTCCGAGTGCCTGGATCTGAGGCTGGGAGAGGCTTTTTTGGGAAGCTGTGGTAGCTGCGCCTATGCGGAAGGAGTGGCTGGAGTAATGATCTGCTGGGATGCCAGCAAGCAGTAGAATGGACTTGAGGTGTTTTTGGATCCAGAACGTGTGGCGGGGCGATTAGAGTCATCAACAAAAGCGGGTCAGACGGGAGTTTAGCCTGCGGGCTTCTGTAATGCAGGTGGGCAAGGAGGGTTTGGTACGGTTGGATTGGTGACTGGAGATTGAAGATATAATGAAGTGGTCTTTTCAGTTGGTCTCTCTTGCTTGCTTAATGAATAAGATAATTTGGTATCTAGCACTGATAGGTCTGAAAAGGTTGGGTGGATTTTTGGATTTAAGCAAGACGTGATGGTGAATTCCGAGCATCTGTGGAAACCGAAGAAGGCCAATATGAACATGGTGTCGAGCGTGCGGGCGTTGTGAATGGAGTGGTAGCCTCTTCGGAGAGTGGAAATGTATTTGGTTAAGATATCTATTGTTATTGACTGATTAGCGTTTGGACAGGTGGATTGGGCTCTTTGGATGCCTTTGATAAGCATGGATGTCTATGAGCTGGCTATTTCTGGGGAGGGTGAGCCGAACATGAGCTTGTGGTAAAATTGAATTCTACTTAGGTAGCCTTTTATGGAGTTTTTTGTTGGCATTGAGATGGGAGATGAATGAGGTGATGGTGAGCAGGGAAACATCAGGGAAAGGCAGGTTGTAAACTTGGTGAAAATTTTTAAAAACCATTCCAAGCGGTTAAGTAGGATTGGAGGGTCCTGGGGGAGACGGCCTGGAGAATAGAACTGAGGGAGGCATCTACAAGGTTTTTTTTTTTTTT
>NW_015547711.1:51142-55600 GCF_001515605.1 Sinocyclocheilus anshuiensis
CACAGGTCCGCTGCGGCGACTAGAGGATATAACTCGATATAACTCTATATAACTCTAGATGCGCGGCTGGGATGGAGCCGGGAGGCAAGATGAATGAAAAATAATCTAAAAGGTGGATGAGGTAAGGGATTGTGTAATTACTGGAGAGAATCCAGCAGATAGCCTCTGATAACATGTTTAAAATTTTTGGTTTGCTATGGGAGCTGGAGGCCACTGAAAGAAAAAGGGGTTATTAGTAATGGGAGGAAAAAACTGAGATGTGTGGGCCTGTGTTGCAGGCGGTGGCAGCCTCTAGGACACAGGAAGTAAGCGGGGTTCGTGACATCCTGAAGAGCCTGTGGGATGAGGCAGCCTCACGCTAGCGTCTGCTATGGGAACTGGAGGCCACTGAACAGAGAAATGGTTATTAATAGCATGAGGGAGCGGAAGAGAAGTGGGCCTCTGTTACAAATGGAGGCAGCCTCACGTTTGCTTCAGCTGCTGTAGCTGTAGGCCATGGGAAGGGGGTGGGGTTTGTGACGTCTTGAAGATCCTGTTTAGCCTGCACTGCTAGCGGAGGCAGCCTCACACTAGCGTCTGCTACGGGAGCTGGAGGCCACTGAAAAGAAAAAGGGGTTATTAGTAATGGGAGGAAAAGACTGAGATGTGAGGGCCTGTGTTGCAAGCGGAAGCAGCTTTGCACTTGCTTCGGCTGCTGTAGCTGTAGGCCGCGGGAAAGTGGAAGGGTTAGTGACATTTAGCGGGACAAGCTGAAATGCCTGGGTAGGCTGCAGTGTTGCTTACTTAGCAATTTGTTCCTAGATTTGGCAACTCCTCAAGTCTTGTCCACGTTAATACGTTTCCGTTGAAAATGCACCTTTTCCTCTCGTTTTGGCCTTCCAATCACACTAAGACAAGGATTCCAGGAAAACAGAGCTTTTGAAACGCTGGATAAATTTGAAAATGCTGTTTTCATGTTGTAGTATGGACTGTGGAAATGGAGGCTTTTGAAAATGATGATGCATTATTAGTCATGTGACCCATATTGTACCAATAGACATACCGGTAACGTTAATTGTGCAGTTATGTGCTATTCACTTCCACACTGTTGTTAAAGATATTTACTTTGCACACTCTTCATATTACAGTCCTAAAAAGATGACAGAAAATTTACTCACGATTGATGTCCTGCGGCAAAACATGCGGGCAGTATCGTTTTAGATACATTCTGAGTGAGTGCACCGCGGGCGCGTCAGTGAATGATGAATATTTCCGTAAATGAATTGATCCTGCCAGAATTGCGTGAAACTTATTATGTCTGTTCCGTCTGTATCATCTCAGTGAGGTTTTAAACATGCACAGTAAGGCGAATGTAACGCTTTCAGACATTTCAGAGTGGATGATAAACTTTGGAAAAACGCCTTGTTTGCTTCATGGTTACAAAATGGTATCAACATCCATTTATATCATAATGTCATTTAACAAACTTTAGCCACGAAACCTGCTTTTAGCGGCTTCACCTGAAAATTAATTAATTTGCGACACGGCTTGCACCACTAGCGGAGGCAGCCTCAAGCAAGCATCTGCTACGAGAGCTGGAGGCCCGGCTGCGAACGGCGCTGTGGCCGGAAGAGCCACGGTGAAAGGCTGAGCCAAAGCGGTAAGCGAGTGAGGCTTTGCTGCGATGAGAACTGGGACGCGGCCCAGGCTCGTTGAAGGCCTGCTGCTGCTGCGACCCAGCGCTCGAGGAGAGCCAGGTCTTGTGCGGGACGATGGTGGTGTCGAGCGAGGCGAGCTTGGGGCTTTGCATGGCCTATTGGCCGCCTTGGTGGCTGGAGTGGATTTAGGAGTGAGGTTGGCTAATTTGCAGGGTGACGAATAGATCATACAGATCCGCTTTGTTTAGCCTCCGCGAGAACGGTTCGTTGGAATTAATCAGCGTTTGCCTCGGGCTTAAATACTGTCCACTTTCCGATCGGAGGAGTTGCTGGTATGGCCGAATGATATGAGGATGCCGGGGAAGTTGGAAGCCTCTGCGTAGTGGAGAGCGTGTGGCTGGCCAAATGTACACAAATGTATACTTTTACTCCGATACATTTCCCCAAAGCATATTCGTTACTTACTACAAAACAGTCAGAAGTCAGAAGAACACGGACTGCAGGAAAGCAGGTTTGACGAATCAGTGGTCTGGCGTCTGCAAGTTAGAATCCTAAAAAACACCTTTGTTGATGTACAAACAAGTGTTCCACTCAAGTCGTGTCTGGGGTCTGCGATATACAGTATATCTTCTGCGATAATATGGTAAGTGTTGTTGTAATGATGTGCGATCTGACATTATCAAGTAGGCTATATCACCAAATCACACACAGAGTGCACGCACGTTGATTTATTAATCATAATTCATAATTTTGATCTCAGGCTCCTCATCTAATAACTATCCATTCTATTAGTGCTAATTTGCAGGGTGACGAATAGATCATACAGATCCGCTTTGTTTAGCCTCCGCGAGAACGGTTCGTTGGAATTAATCAGCGTTTGCCTCGGGCTTAAATACTGTCCACTTTCCGATCGGAGGAGTTGCTGGTATGGCCGAATGATATGAGGATGCCGGGGAAGTTGGAAGCCTCTGCGTAGTGGAGAGCGTGTGGCTGGCCAAATGTACACAAATGTATACTTTTACTCCGATACATTTCCCCAAAGCATATTCGTTACTTACTACAAAACAGTCAGAAGTCAGAAGAACACGGACTGCAGGAAAGCAGGTTTGACGAATCAGTGGTCTGGCGTCTGCAAGTTAGAATCCTAAAAAACACCTTTGTTGATGTACAAACAAGTGTTCCACTCAAGTCGTGTCTGGGGTCTGCGATATACAGTATATCTTCTGCGATAATATGGTAAGTGTTGTTGTAATGATGTGCGATCTGACATTATCAAGTAGGCTATATCACCAAATCACACACAGAGTGCACGCACGTTGATTTATTAATCATAATTCATAATTTTGATCTCAGGCTCCTCATCTAATAACTATCCATTCTATTAGTATTGTCACAGTTATGGACTTTTGTTTGTGTTCCTGTTCTCCTGCCTTAGTCTTCCTTTGACCTAGTTTTCCTGAGTTGCCCTGATTAGTTAATTTGGTTCCACCTGTGTTTATTAATTATCTCCTAGTACTTAAGTCCTGTGTTCTCCCCTGGTCCTTTGTCTGCTATTAGTTGTGTCAATGGGTTTTGCTACCCCTTACTCCTGGAATTCTTCTGTTTCATGTGTGGAGGTATCATTAAAAGATGACTGAGGGTGAGCTGAGGGACTGACAGGCACCAGCGGGGATTGGGCTGAGGAACTGGCTGGTTTAAGAGGAGGCGGTAGAGGGAGGCTGGGCGGGAACACAGGAGGACAAGAGCTGACACAGGAGATTCAGGGCTGGACGGAACCAGCGGAGACACAGGAGACTCGGGAGCATTGGGTAATACCTCCCCAAATCAGTCTATTAGGTCCATATCAAAGATGTCCATAAGTTCCTCTAAATATTGTCCAGAAACCAGATGCAACTCACCCTCAGTTGCGGGAGTGTGAGTGGGGGGCTTCCCTCCAAGCCCTCGATCTCCACCAAAACTCCCTCGAGAACGGGCACTGTTGTCGGCTCATGCACTTGGTCAGACGATGCTTGAGGCTCAGGCTCCGGGCGATGATCGGCTCAGTCGCGGCTTTGCACACTGGCTCTCGTGTCGCGGTGGGCTCAGGCTCTCCATCTGCGGCGTGCTCAGGCAATAGCTCTGTGCAGCAGGATGACGACTGACTGGTCTCTGGTTCGTGAGTGGGACTGGAGATGTCTTCCTCGGCGGGGCAGACGGAGAAATACAGTCCATTTCTCTCCAGCACCCACTCCACGAAAGCGGCGAAATCCTCCTTGGGACCGTTCGCTGGCAGGCGTGCCTTACACCGCTCAGGCTGGTGTGATAGAGTACACAGAGCGAGCGGTCAGGGAAGCGTGTAAGGCACGCCAGATCTAAAAGGTCCCTGGTATGGTCCTCCAGCAAACGGTCCTGTTGCTCCAGGCACAGGAGTTGGACGGCTGGGATATCCATTCAGGGAGGAGTAGGGAAGAGAAACGCCGCAAAAATTACTCGCTTTAAGGGTCTGCTATTCTGTTACGTTTTGTGCTAGCAAAAGAGCACAACACAGGAGTATTCCACAAAACAGTCTTTTAATGATACATCCACACACGAAACAGAAGAATTCCAGGAGTAAGGAGTAGCAAAACACATCAACCCAACTAATAGCAGACAAAGGACCAGGGGAGAACACAGGACTTAAAGGACTTCATATAATGCGATTTCAAGTTTTCCTTTCTCTTTGGAGTGTTACAAGCTGTTTGTGAATAGATAAGATCCCTAAAGCTGTGTATTCGTTGCGAAAGCGAAAATACTTTGTTTGGCCTTCCAAAAGAGGACACGACTAGAAATCAGTGGTTAAGTT
>NW_015547711.1:55674-69971 GCF_001515605.1 Sinocyclocheilus anshuiensis
TGCGTTTCAGAAAGGCGGGGCATAGAGGAGAAACAATAATGTACAGTATGTGGAAAATAATGTATTTTTTGAACATTAAACCGCATAAACACATTTCATTACACCAAATACACCAAATAATATTCTTTTTAGCAGCATCATATGACCCCTTTAAGTACTAAGAGATAAATAATAAACACAGGTGGAACCAAATTTACTAATCAGGGCAACTCAGGAAAACTACGTCAAAGGAAGACTAAATGCGCTGTAATTCTGCCACAGAGGTAGGCTAAAAACGGAGAAGAAGACTTGGACTATGTATTGTTCCACGAACATGGAACAATACATTTATTAATCTGTGTTAATGTTAGTTAATAAAAAGAAAATCGTTCAGTGTTTGTTCATGTTTTTGTTGCTGTTACGTGACGTAGCGACTTGGGGCGAGACGTGGGCTGATGACGTCATCGTTTCAGAAAATATACGGATTCGCTGTCCACACGAAAACGCAAGGGCGGATACACATTAAGGTGTTTGTTTTAAGCCTACTACCCTCCTCTGCTTCTGTAGATTTATTCTAAATTAACCAAAACAAGCTATCTGCATATTTAAACATAACATTTCAAGGTAAAAGACTCTTGATGTAAGTCATTAACTAATGAATGGGGAAGTTCTGTGGTGATATGCTTTAGTTATTTTGTTTATCCTATTCATCTGCAATGCCTTGTGTCAAATGTATGCAAATTAGCACATTTTAATTACTTAACGCCTGATTTGCATATCAATGTGGCGATTCTGATGACATTATTTTTACTGTATTCAGCTGTCGTTTCTCCATTAAGTTAACCTGTATGCCCATGATATATTGCCTTAGCTAAACTTTAGCTAACTTATTACATGCTAGCTCATGTGTCATGGACGTTAGCAAGACAAATTAACTATATTTGCCTTTTGGATAATTAGCTGTAAATTCGAGGCACAGGTAGCTTGGTCTTTAGTTCATCACCACTCACCTCCACACCAAGACAAGCACAACTGGAAAGGGAGGGAGGGCTTAACTTCTGCGGCTCTCTGCCTGTCTGTGATGTGCCAATCAATGTGTGCTACACTGCTGTGCCGTGCGCAGGGCCGTAGTTGGGGTTTGTGGGGCCCCATTGCAGGTTGTACCAGTGGGCCCTGTTTGAAACTGTTTAATTTGTATGTTCGTTCTATTTATCTATTTGTGCTATTTACACAGTGTTTAAGTTTTTGAAGTTTGTAGGTGTCAGGTACAGAAACCGAATAATCAAATGTAAGATAGCACTGCATAGTCTTCACTGTAAAAATTAAATATTTAGTCAAACCAAAATGTATTCAGACACCTTCAACATTTCTCACATTATCACAGTTTATAGTTTAGAAAATGCTAATAAAATATGCCAAGAACTCAGTTAAACTGTGTCAGAACAAATTCATTTTGATAATGTCAGATAACTTTAATGGATTACAATCAACCAAAAATTCAGACAACTGTTAGTATGACAATATTTACACAACTATCAATACTTTGTTGACCAATTACCAAGCAATGCTTAATTGTGTTCAGTCTGTGGTTTAAAAAGGTCGCATTAGCAATTAAAGAAAATAAGAAAGTAATTCAGTCAAGAGCAGTGAGTGATTTTCTTTCTTTCATTTTCTTGGATTAACATTACAGCAGCTAGTAAATTAGGTGCGGTCACTTTAAGAGGCAATGCATCCATTATAATGATACACATCCGATTCCCTTTCGAACGTTCACTTCACGTTGTGTATGGGGAACGCATCCAATCACGCCGCGCTATGAGCAGATACAGGACATCCTGCTCTGCGAGCCCAGTTTCGGAGCACTAATAAGGACCCCTAAGAACCTGAGCACATTGTGCTCCAAGCTATTAGCTGAGAAGCACCAATTTAACCAACTTCGCCCAAGGGGAAAGCGTGGAACATTAAACAGACAGAACTCGCGCCTGTAAAGCAGGGACGTCTAAGTTATAAAATCTGGCAAATGTGGATGGCGACGACCAGCCGGCGGCCGCACAGATCTAACCAATATAAATTCCGCTGGACCATGCCCAGGAGGAGGCCGTCCCTCTTGTGGAATGGGCCCTCACACCTATAGGGCATTGCAAGCCTTCTGAAGCGTAAGCCAAGGCTATCGTATCGACAATCCAGCGAGAAAATCGCTGCTTTGTGGAAGGGGGTCCTTTATGGTGGCCTCCAAAGCAAACGAAAAGCTGCTCAGACTGCCTAGACAGGCTAGAGCACTCTAGGTATACTCTCAGAGCCCTTACTGGACAGAGCATGTTCGGACCCTGCTCACCATCTGTAACGGGGAGCTCCAATAGTACTGACGTAACCTCGGTTCCCTGAGATAAGGGAATGAGCGCTGTGTCACTTGCCGTGCTATAAGCTGCACATGAAACGATGACTGTCGCTTCAGTCGAATGATCTGATGAAATGGCGCTGCGAGCCAACTTATATTCACGTCGGCTCCGCCCTTTCTGGCGGGCTAAAGCACTATTGGTTTGTGCAGCTACACAAACGTTAACAAATCAAGCTTTAGAACAGAGTAAAACAGGAGTTTTCCCCATACACAACACTCGTTCCCTTATCTCAGGGAACCGAGGTTATGTCAGTAACCGGAGCATTTCTTTCTCCACTGTTTACTTTCACTTAAGACATAACTGACAGTTTTTTCGAGGATACTCTCCAAGACGGGTAGTTTGATATAATTTTTTGTGTATTTGTCGGTACAAGAGCAAGAAGAGGCAAATTTATGTGTTCAAGCGCTTTGAGATGCGTCTCTCTGCGTGCACCCTGTGCGCACAGAACACTGCGCGTGGATGCTGAAATGGGCTCTTTCACATCTTTTTCTGTTTGCATGTTTAAACTGCGATTTGTATTTCACGAGTTCACACTAACATATAATGTGATTAAGCAATTAGTAGCATATTTGGCGTGCTGTCCAGAGGGAGGGCTCCGAGCTCGGGTTAAAGCCCGAACCCAGAGAACTCCCCAAAAGAAGCTAATGGCATGAGAGAGCAGCCAGAGAGAAAATTATAAGTATCCCCCAAAAATATGCGTGCCGTGAAGAAAAGTAGGGTGTGCGAGGAGGCGGCAGGGCGACTGAGGGGGTTAAAAAATTCCGACGTGGTGACGTGTTCTTTTTCCTGATCTGATTTACTTTGTTTTTCGCTGTCAAGCACAGAAAGATTGGAGACGGTTGGATGGAGTTTGGGGTTGAATAGAAGTTATTGTGAATTCCAAGCATCTCAGGAAACCACAAAAAGCCAGTATGAACATAGCGTCGAGTCTACGAGCGGTATGGAGTGAGTGGTACCCTGTGCGGAGAATGTGGATACATTTAGAAAGGATGTCGAAAGTTATCGGCTGTCTAGCATCTGGGTTTGGAGGATGAGAGCACTGAATTCCTTTGATCAAAAGAGATGTTTGAGAATTGTTTATTTCAGGAGAGGGGGCACCGTAGATTAATTTGTGAAAAAAATTGGATGCTGCTTAGATAACCTTTGATTGACCGGGCTTGGAGGTTCTTACAGGTGTTAAGTTAGGAAATGAAAGATGTGATTGAGAGGAGGGAGAAATCGGGAAATGGCAGGTTGTACGAGAGGTGGAAAGCTTTAAATCATCTCCAAGCAGTTAGATAAGATTGGATGGTTCTGGGTGAAACTGCTTGGAGGATCGAACCGAGTGACGCGTTGAGGAGGTTTTAAGGGATGCGTTATGGGAATACGAGTTGCGAACAGTGAGGTACTGGGGTTGGCGATGGGTCCGCCTCCGGGGAGAGGGGGCACTGTAGATTAATTTGTGAAAAAAAAAAAATTGTATGCCGCTTAGATAACCTTTGATTTAACGGGCTTGGAGGTTCTTACAGGTGTTAAGGTAGGAAACGAAAGATGTGATTGAGAGGAGGTACAGATCAGCTTTGTTTACCCTCCGTGAGAATGGTTCGTCGGGAAACAAATCAGCGTTTGCTTCCGCCTTAAATACTATCCACTTTCCGATCGGAGGATATATTGGCATGGCCAAATGATACGAGGATGTTGGGGAAGTTGGAAGTCTCGCCGGTGGAGGCGAGGTTAAGCCTCGGTGTTGTGGAGAGCGTGTGGCTGGTCGAGCAGAGCGACGGCCGCGATGAAGCTCGGCGGTGGTGACTGGCGGAAAAGGAGTGAGCCTAGGGCCGGCAGATTTCGACGGAGGATACGAAAGATCCCTGTACTGGGTCTCGTCGTCGTACGGAAAAAGTTGAGTCTGTGATATAATGGCTAAAGGAGCAAAACCGAATGCTGGAAAACTTTCGTGGAACTGAGGTAAGTTGGCTGTATATATACACACCTATGTGCTTAAGGTGATTAGCCGACGAGCTCCACCTGGGCCAGACTGATTGATTATCTGATCGTGCTCCTCCCGAACCTTGTTAATAAAACATCATTTGTTCGTTCAGGTGCAGGAGGACGTGAAGGAGAGCTCGGTTCAGTGTTGCTGTCCGTGAGACGCGGCTCTCTGCGTGCGCAATGAACACGGCGCGCGAGTAGCATACTCAGTTGAGTTTTTCCGCGTCTTGTGTTTGAGTGCTTTAAACTCTTTTTAATGTTTCAATTGGCAAGGCTTAAAAACATGTGCAAATGATAAGCTTTCGTGACGATACGCAGCAGTCGCCCGTCAACTCTCTTGAGCGTCTTTTTAGGCTGGCCTCAGCCAGTCGGTTGAGATCGCCGTGGGCCCCTATAATCGTCACCACCTTTCACCCCACTAGCGACGGCTCATTCTATCTCATTCTCTCACTCTGAACACCGGAGCACCTCAGGGATGTGTCCTCAGTCCAGTACTGTTCACACTACTTACCCATGATTGTGTCGCACACCAGCAGGACAATCATATCATTAAGTTTGCTGATGATACAACAGTGGTGGGCCTCATCTCGCATAACAATGAATCAGCATACAGAGAGGAGGTGAAGGTATTGGAGCGTTGGTGCAAAAATAATCTGTCCCTCAATGTCAGCAAGGCGAAGGAAATTATCTTTGACTTCAGGAAGTCTTCTACTACTCACCCTCCACTACTTATAAATGGTGCTGCAGTGGAGATAGCAGGAAGCTTCAAGTTTTTGGGAGTTCATATAACAGACGATTTCTCATGGAACAAGAACATCGCCTCTTTGGTGAAGAAAGCCCAACAACGACTACACTTTCTGAGAGGACTTAAAAAGCAGACACGAGTAACATCATCATGATTGACTTCTACAGATGTGTAGTGGAGAGCATCCTGACTAACAACATCACAGTCTGGTTTGGCAGTTGCTCGGCTGCTGACAGGAGGGTCCTACAGAGGGTAGTAAAGGCTGCCCTCATCTTGTACCTGTGTCTCTTGGGGGCCCAGGGATGAATACTGGACATTATGTAATGGTCAGAAATTGCACTTAATGTTCAGAAATTGCACATTTTATTTAATGCCTATTATGGCACCACTTTACTCTAAGGACTAACATTTAACTGCTTATTGTTGCACACTATGATCTACCTCATTGCAATGTTTGCAGACTCAGCAAATGCTGCACACATTGTCTGTTGCATTATGTTGTTAGTATTGTGCTATTGTTAGATATGTCCCTATTTTTGTACTATGATGCTCTCGGAGATACTGTGTTTAGTTTCTTCCTGTAGGGAGGAATGACAATAAAAAGTACTTGACTTGACTTGACGGCCCTGGTTGTGCGCCTGCACGGAGATGCGGAGGGGAGAAAGGCATCGGAACTCAACAGTCTCAACATTTCCCGACGCGACCTGATATTTAGATTTTTTATTTGTTTGACAGGGAAAGCTGTGCGCAAACAGAAACACACACACACGCACACATAATGAATATTAATTTATTAAAAAAAAAAAACTTTCAATTTAAAAAAGGGCACTTTCTCTCGAGATAGAAAAAGGGCAGGTGCTCAAGCCCGCTTTGATGTCTATGTGTGCACGTGCCGGTACACCACTGACATTCGCAGCACTCACGTTCAGTCTATCAGCGAGATACATCCAGCTGCAGAACAGCAGAACCTTTATGTCACAGCAGTCTCAGGACAGCAGTGCCAAGCCAGCAGCATCAAGCCGGAAGTGGGCGGAGCAAAAGTTATCTTACTAAGCGTAGCGCCATGTAGTGTTTTGATCACTTCAAATTTTTAATCTACGTTGATGTCAAGTCCGCATTTTATTATAACGATTTAATCAGATGATAGACAGATGAGGTAGATAGACAAAGCAAAGCTTGAGGATTTGAACATTTGATTGATTGATTTTTTACAATTATTTTTCCATTATACACATTATCATACATAAGTAGCAAAAGATTAAAAATAAATAAATCTAAAGAAAATAAAACAAACAAATGTTAAAGCAAAGCAGGCACATATTTAACAATAATTATCAAAATTGACAAAAGAAAACTAAAATAAATCAAAACTCGAGAAACATGCAATTTATTTTGAGGCCCCTTTTGTCCATGCACTCATCGAGAAAAATGTCCATATTACCCTTAAATTGGAACTGGAAAACAAAAGGTTATTTGGCCAGTTGCTGGTCGTCAGCCATTTCGGCCTGTGAAAGCTTGAAGAAGAGTTTTCTTCTGGTCTTCCTCTTTCAGTTGGAGGAACCTCAGCTCTTTCACCAAACCTCTGAAGACACAGAGGTTTTTCCACAGCCATCCAACTGCAGTGTGGAGGTCTTTTGTTATCCTTGGCTCCTGAATGAGGTGTACAAACAAATGGAATGAAGTGTTGGAAATACCTTCAATAATACTGTGCATTCAATAGCACATAATACTAAAAAGTCAAGAGCTTTAGGATGTAGCAAGCATTATCAAGTTTTGATTGTTTTTTTGTTTTCTTAAGTGCCCCTATTTGAGATATAAAAAACATACCCTGCTGCAGATTTAAATCTCCTGCTCTTCTGGCACTTGCACGCAGTGAGGACATGTTTCCTACTGAAAAATTACGGTAATTTCTCATTTGTATGTAGTCTGCTGGACAGAGAAAGACGTAAGTGAGAAAAAGATACCTTTCAACAGGAAAATTATCCAAGAGAATGAGGCACCACCATTTTAGTATTAGAGGAAAAATAAGGAAAAGCAAAAATTAATATATCATCAAATTGAATTAAGTCCCAATTATCTTTTTAAACAACAACTTACAGCTGTGAAATCAAAGGGCATCTCAAGGACCATGTACAGAGCATACTGACATAAAGTTTATTACACGTTTAGGCTACAACGGCCTAACATAAACTATTCAACATAACTATTTAATACAGAGGTCAAGAAAAGCACTTTTGTTTATCCAAACGAACGAAACGAAGTTTTATATATATATATATATATATATATTATCGCCTTTGCGATCTTTGTGCAGCCCTAATGTGTGTGTATTTATAAATATATATATATATATATATATATATATATAGAGAGAGAGAGAGAGAAGATTTGCACTGGCTACCAATAGCTGATCGCTAGTGGCATAGCAAGTCAAGCCCAGGCCCATATGCAAAAAAATTGTACGGGCCCCCGCAAACGATATGGGCTCCAACTCGGTTAACTTGTTGTTGATTTTTCTGATGTAAATAACATTAAGTGACTATTCACAAGATGTTTTAATTATGGTATAAATGCTTGGAAATAATATTTAACGTTTTCAAGTCCATTCATTGTAGCACACAAGCCACCCAATAATCACATTAAGCTTTGTGCTTTGTTACTTTTATTATAACACAAAGTCTCAGCCTTCTGTCAATTTTAAGATCAAATACAAACAATAAATGTGCTTTACGCTGTTTTCACGAGTTCGCACTAACATATAATGTGATTGAGCAATTAGTAGCCAGAGGGAGGGCTCCGAGCTCGGGTTAAAGCCCGAACCCAGAGAACTCCCCAAAAGAAGCTAATGGCATGAGACAGCAGCCGGAGAGAAAATTATAAGTAGCCCCCAAAAATATGCGTGACGTGAAGAAAAGTAAGGTGTGCGAGGAGGCGGCAGGGCGACTGTGAGGGGTCGTGCGGTGCTTGAACGGGAGCTGCGACTCTCCACGTCGGATGGCAAGCCCTACCTGTCGCCGAATGAGGAGCACGATGGAAGGCCAGGTGAGGGACTCTCTCTGCATCCGAAGGGAGCTGCGGCTCTGCTGCACTGGAAGGGAGAGTCCCTCTTGCAGCTGAAAACGTGGCATGGTTTAAAGCGTCAGATGGAGGGCTCTCACTGTGACCGAAGGGATCTGCTGCACCGGAAGGGGGAGCCCTGTCCAATGCTGAATAAGCCTTGAAACTCGCAACGACGGATGGAGGGCAGTATCAAATTTAAGCAGGGCACTGCAGCGGCAGTATAAAATTAAGCAGGGCACTGCAGCGGCAGTATCAAATGAGCAGGGCACCGCAGTGGCAGTCTCAAATTAAGCAGAGCACTGCGACGGCAGTATCAAATTAAGTCGGGCACTGGGGCAGCAGTATTAAATGAGCGAGGCACTGTGGCGGAAGTATCAAATTAAGCGGAGCACTGCAGCGGCAGTATCAAATTAAGCAGGGCACTGCCGCTGCAGTATCAAATGAGCAGGGCACCGCAGTGGCAGTCTCAAATTAAGCAGAGCACTGCGGCGGCAGTATCAAATTAAGCCGGGCACTGCAGCATGGTTTAGAGTGTCAGATGGAGGGCTCTCACTGCGACCGAAGGGAGCCGTGGCTCTGCTGCACCGGAAGGGAGAGCCCTGTCCAATGCTGAATAAGCCTTGAAACTCGCAACGACAGATGGAGGGCAGTATCAAATTTAAGCGGGGCACTGCAGCGGCAGTATCAAATTAAGTGCAGCTCTGCAGCGATATTCAGTCGATAGGTAATTTTTTTATTTTTTATTGACAGCTTTGTAGACTGGGCATACGAGACGGGCATGAGCTCCGCCACAATAATTACAGGCATAAAGAAACTTGCAACGTTGTCTAATGCATTTACCCCCGTTGAAATTGTGACAAACCTGTTCAGCAACCGAGAAGGGAGGCCTTGAACTTCCCTTGGAGACCAGATCTGCATAAAAAGTTGCAGCGCGTGGGACGTAGCTAGTGGATTTGGGTTGGACCATGTCTGGACAGGCAGGGATAGCGGGATTAACTTGAGGGCAGGAAGATGTGGGGTGGGCTAGCGACCTGCAGAGTGCGCATGTGATGTTGCAACATCCTAAAAACACTCTGTTGTGGAGATCAGGGTCCAGCGCGCCCCAGTAGGGGCACTGGTTCCACTGAGCCACGCGAACCGCACATTTGGCAGAGAATAATTTGTGGTATGTATAGAAATGACCACCTCCGTAGGACAGCGCGAGTTCTGCGACTATGGCCAAATAATCGTCGAGTTCGCGCCGTCTATGGGGAAAAACTGAGCAAATAACGTCTGTGTAGCGGCTGAAAGCGATGGGGAATTCGGAAAATGAGAGGATGCGAGATGAGTTAGGAGCAGGGTTTTTCAAAGTGACGGAGAAATTTCCGCAATCAATAAGCCGATTTGATTCGGCGACGGGGAGGAGAGAAAGCAGAGATGAGAGATCAATATCCGCACCTGCGAGGATCTGAGATCTGATGTTGTGAGTCACTGGGGGTGGTTCTGAAGCAATGGCATTCAGTGGGGCAGGAAGCGATGTAGCAGATAGTAAAGTGAACTGAGTTTTTGAATGGAGAACAGAGCTGGAAGTGAGGGAAATGGGGGAGCTGTGACTAAAGGCGGAGGCAGCCTCACGCTTGCACTAGCCCCTGGAGCTTGAGGTAGGGAGTAAGAAGAAGTTGGAGGAAAAGAGGGAGGAGGTCAGTTAGCTTGCATCGCTGGCTGGTATTGTCCTGAACCGGCGTTTACGGTGAGTGGCCTACTGAGAGAAGAGGGGGGCGGAGGTTGAAGAAGAGAAGTGATAGGGTAGCTGGGCTTGAGCGGCTAGCAGAGGCATCCTCACGCTAGCGTCTGCCACCGGAGCTAGATTAAAAGCAGGAAAGGAAGAAAAGGGGTGATGGGGTATGATAGCCTGTGATGCAGCGGGCAGCGCGGTGCCAGGAGGAGCTGCGGCATCTGGTTGAGCCGAGGAGTGAGGCGGTACGGGATCTGGGAGGGCGGAGTCTGGGGCACGGCCCTGGCTTGCTGATGGCCTGCTGTTTCTCTTCGATCGTGGGGGGCTGGAACTGGACCTAGAAGATGAAGTGCCAGAGACATGAGAGGCGCGGGGCTCGGCGGCATCACTTGGCCGAGAAGGAAGCGCTTTTGCTCCGTTGGCTTGCGAGGCAAGTGCCTTGGGGCCGGTGGCTTGAGAAGACGGCATCTTCGAGCCGGTGGCTTGAGTTGGAGCGGCTAGCTCGTGGTCGGAAGGAGAAGATACTACTTTGGACATAGTAGCAGACGAGTAATGCTGGAAAACTGTCGTGGAACTGAGGTAAGTTGGCTGTATATATATATACACGTATTGTGCTTGTTAAGGTGATTAGCTGACGAGCTCCACCTGGGCGAGACTGATTGATTATCTGATCGTGCTCCTCCCGAACCGTTAATAAAACATCATTTATTTGTAGTGAGATAACTATATTTGCTTCAGTTCAAGCGGTATGTGAATCAATTATATTTTCCTCTTTAATATTTGCAGCACAAAATAAACATGAATATATATTTGATTGCATATTGAAAAAAATCTGAACAATTTAATTCAAATGAATGTCTCATGAAATCGATCAATTAGAGTTTCAAAAACATCAGTAAGCCTACATTTTATTGCTTTTTTTCGTGTTAAATGTGAAGAATGACAGGTTGGATGCCACAGACTTTTTTTGGCTGAGTATAGGTGTAATTTTCACATTAACTTCATGCAGTATAACATGATTTTATTATCGTAATTTTGACTTTATTCTTAAAATATTATGACGTTAATCTTATTTATTTATTTATTTTTCAGCGTGGCACTAAAATGCTGCTGTAGGCTATTAGTACTGCATGCAAACACAATCTTGGCACAGCCCCATTCGTTCCCTTTTTTCAATTAAAAGTTCCCCCTCGGCACGGTGGGCCCATATGCACCTGCATACCCTGCATACCCAGACGCTACGCCCCTACTGCTCGCATAAAATTCAAGGCATTAATGTTTGCCTACAAAACAACCACTGGCTCTGCACCCCTTTACCTAAATTCATTACTTCAGTCTTATGTGCCCTCCAGAAGCTTGCGTTCTGCAAGTTAACATCGCTTTATTGTGCCATCCCAAAGAGGCACAAAATCACTTTCACAGACTTTTAAATGTTCTCTCCTGGTGGAATGACCATCTTCAAGAATCGGCAAAAAACTCATCTCTTCCATCTTTATTTGACCCTCTAACTCTAGCACTCTCTATTCTAATTCTATTCTTAAAAAAAAAAAAAAAAACTTGCCCCTTTTAGACTTGTACTCTATTAATTTACTAACTGCTTGTTTTCTTAAAGGGGTATAATATGATGTTGCTAAAAAGAACATTATTTGGTGTAATGAAATGTGTTTATGCGGTTTAAGGTTCAAAAACATTATTTTCCACATACTGTACATTATTGTTTCTCCTCTATGCCCCGCCTTTCTGAAACGTGTCGATTTTTACAAAGCTCATCAATATATATATATAGTGAACTTCATACTCCACAGTCAAATTTTGAGGCAAGCTAACACACTAACATTCACTCAGACAATAGTCAGTTATGGGATGTAGATACATTTTAACTATGAGGTTCAACTTTTTTTTTTTTAACTGTGTCTGAAGGGGCAAGTTTTCAAATATTAAATGCTATAAATTTATTCAGTTTATAATATTTAAAATGTGATGTATGAGTTTGGTGTCCCATACTCAGAATTTGTGCTCTGCATTTAACTCATCCAAGAGCACACACACAGCAGTGAGTAGTGCACACACATACACACAGTGTATGTTAGCCATTTTTGCTGCGGCACCCAGAGAGTAGTTGGGGGTTCGGTGCCTTGCTCAAGGGTCTCACCTCAGTTGTGGTATTTTGAAGTTGGAAGACAACGCTGGTCATTCACTCCCCCCACCTACAATCCCTGCTGGTACTGAGACTCGAACCTGCGACCTTCAGATTACAGTCTAACTCTCTAACCATTAGGCCACAACTGTCCCCAAAAGCCACGACGTAATATTTTTGCTGTTTCATTAAGTTGTTTTACTGTTCAAATATTTATTTTTTACTGATCTTTTAATTTTACTGATCTGTGCAATTATGGTGGAAATGTTTAATATTTGTTAAAGGTTGTTTATGCACAGAAATTGACTTTCAAAAATAAACCCTGAGAAATATTTACTGGAGTAAAAGATGTAACTACTAGGCTCTCCTATACCTATCTAAAAGTAATTTGTCAGACAGATGTGTTTTTATCTATGAAACAAGTTTTCCCTTGTTAATCTGAAAATGAGTTTATGAAGCACATGTGTGACAACAAGCATTTGTTTTAATAATGTTGTTTCTTTAATTAGGTTTTGTCAGCAGTGTGGCACCTGTCATTGAAGTTCAGCAGAATCTTATGACTTCCTCATGGCTTCCTCATGTAAATGCACTGTGGCGTCCGTGTGTAAATGCAGAGAAACTTGATTAAAGTATTTTATTAAATCAGCATATTAACAAAGGAAAGGACTCGGGCTGTCTCCTGACCTTATGGAGAGTTTTCAATCTTGTTGTATTTCTTTGGAGAGCGGCAAATACTCATAACTGAAGCTGTAACCCAGAGGAAAGCAGTTTTTATTGATTAAGATTCAGGGCCATAGCTGACCTGCACTTTCTCTAGAACACCAAAGGCCAAGCCTGCAACCTAAATATGTCATTGACAGCTCAGGGTTGTGTCTCTGCCATTTTGGAAGGGAGATTTATGTGAAATAGACTTGCAGACACTTCACAGATTTTTTTTTTTCAACCATCTTGAAGGGCCATCAGAGAATTCAAACACAGTTTGCACAAAGTACTGACAGATACTGAAAAAATAACAAAGGACTGTACTTAAAGCAGTTGGCATGGAAATAAGAAAAAAAAGTGCGTTTCATGACAGCTTCCACTAAGCATCTGTCAGGCCTAGAGGGGTGTAAAGAGATTTCAGGTGAACATGGATACTCCACTCACGGTTTCTTTCTCTCTCTCTCTGTACAGTATTGCCTCACCATTGCTTAGTCATATGTCAAGGTGCTAATGTACAATTTAGTGTGTGTGTTTGGTTTGACACCAAATTTACTAAGATCATTAGGTATTAATGAGCATCTAGAATTGTGTTCTAGAGCACATGGTGAGCACGACTGTGAACCCTTAGAGAAAAACCACATGAACTTCACATCTGCAATAACATGTTAAAATCACATGTGAAACACATATGCAGCAAGCGGTTTTGGAACATTTTCATGGTGTCCATTTCCGTCAAGTTAATTCTTTTTCGTCTATTTTTTATCTGAAAATCTATTTTATACACCATCATTTTCATTTCTATAACGTGTGAATATATCCCCTATCATATTCTACAACAAAAACAATCAGAGCACCTTGTTATCACTAGTTCTATTTTGATTTCCCGAGTCCGCTCTTAGCATATAGCCCGTTAGCATCGCCAGCGTGGTTGCCGCTAATCTCGCTTACATTGCTAATACTCTATTCACACACATTACCATTGTTTTACTCACTGTTACTTGCTTTAATGGCAGATGTGTGTCTACCTTTGAGTGCAGGTGAGGACACGTTCCGAATGCAGCTCGAGCTGGAGGCCGTGGAGAAGCAGATCCACGACCTGGTGGAGAGGCAGACCCAGCTGAGAGAGCAGAGAGCCGCGCTGGAAACTTCCCGGTCTGACGCTCACAAGTCCGGGGTAAGTATACAGCGCGCTGCTAACTTTCCCACCACCTCTACTCCATGTGTTTCTCTGCACAGACCCAGGACGCGATCTTCCCAGATGTCCTTCACTCCGGCGCCGGGACACCACGGACCCTGGGTGCACCCTCGGCAAAAGACGCGAGCCAGGCCCCGGGCAACGACCTCTCCCCCTCTGCCACCTCCAGTCTTCGAGATCTCCACCCGGAACTGCTTCGCTCCCCTCCGCGAGACGGAACGCGACGCTGTGATCATCGGAGACTCCATCGTCCGGCACGTCCGTGCTACGTTAGCTGAAGGTAAAGTGCACACTCACTGTTTCCCTGGTGCTCGTGTTCTCGATGTTTCTGCGCAGATACCCGCGATCCTGAAGGGCGACGAGAGCACCGGAGCGGTCGTGCTTCACGCGGGGGTTAA
>NW_015547711.1:70031-72072 GCF_001515605.1 Sinocyclocheilus anshuiensis
AGCACATCGCCCGCGATGAGGATCATCATGTCAGGACCGCTTCCCATGTATCGACGAAGACACGAAAGGTTCAGTAGACTTTTTGCTTTTATGGTTATTGTCATGGTGTAAAGAACAGAAACTGCTCTTTTTTAAATTTGTATCGTGAAAAGCGCTATACAAATAAACTTGAATTGAATTGAATGGTGTAAATGTGTGAAACCTATGTGATCACATGATTCCACAAGTGATCACATATTGTCCACGTGTCCACATTTGTTCACATGTAATCACATGGGTTTCATGTGTGTTTCACATTAATTTCACTTGTGTTTCACATATTTCATGTGATTTTAGTTCATGTGGTTTTTCTGTAAGGGAAAAATATGCTTCAATGGAAAAACACTGTTCCTGCATTAAAATTGAGAACAAGGACCAGTTTCACTGAGAAGATGGCTCTGGTATGTTTTAACCAGTGCAGTAAGACATGTAAGGTGCATTCGGGTCAGGGAAATGTATAGCTAAAATTTTAGATCCAGTGGAGCAAATTGGATCCAAGTTTGAGTTGGAGAGAAGCTGTTTGAATATTCAAACTGAATATGTATCAAATTAGAAGGATTTTTGAATCATAGATATGTATGTATAGGTATATGCCTTATTAGCGGCTGTTTCTATGGGCCTCAATACATAAGCCATCCACCATAATGGAACGGTTAAAGCCGATGCATGAACACTCAAGAGCAAGTTGCCTGTATGTCTGCAACCGTTGTTATACACATGTATGGATAACTATATCTGCAATAGTCTTCAGCAGATGATCTTGCTAAACTAACACAAGCCATTGAAGCTGTTACTATAACCTGTAATGCATATTAAAAACACAATCCAACACATTCTTACCAGTGAAAGTTTATCCTATTTCTTCAGGAATTAAAATTTCAGCAGTTTTTACAACCAGAGGCTGCGCAATGTTGTGGCCAGGGTGCGCTTTTTTAAAACAAAATGTTTTGCCTTGAAAATATATCACAAATCACAGTGAAGCTATAAATATATAGTTTATTTTTGGCAGCTGTTACAGAATTTTTTTTTTTTACAATAAATATTCTGATTTGAACTTGAGATTACATAGCTTCGATATTTGACCACTATTTATGATAATACTTGGTTACAATGACACTAATAGTTCTTATTTCTACCAGGATTCCAAAATTAATTGGGAGTTAATGATATTTTGAATAGAATAACGAGACACAAACCTGTAGCTACATATTCAATCGCGTTTGCTTCCATTTGATTTTGATCAGTGCTTCGCTACACATTTTTACTCTAAAAGTGCACACATTATTCACACGTTTACCTCAAATTTCTTTAAATAGAATAGAACCATAATTTATTAATGACTCACAGAAAGATCATTCTCTGCCGATCTGTAAGTCAATATTGTGTGATCATAATTCCCGCATTATGGTGATGGTAAACTTTCTGCGTTCTGTCTCATAATACATTTGTGTCACTTATTATATACAATATCTGCATTATGTCACCGTAGAATGAGTTTTGAGCAAAAAACGTTGTGTATTAATCTCATACTGTCGCTCTGAAATAGACTAATGACGTGTGCTGTCTTTCTGAAAAGCCCTGCATGGATTAAGGCGCGTGAACCAGGATCACCAAACCGGTCTCTATTAAGCGGGAGCGCTGACAGTTAAAGTCCATTTCAGATTTTATTGTTGTTTGTATTTTCATGTTGCAGTATTTTACTTGCTCATGTTTTAAAAAATATTAACATTTTTGGTATTTTATATGCTCTCTTGGTGGTTGGTGGATTAGCATCACCTGGGGGGATTTTTTAAAATAAAAGGGAAGCATAGACCAGAAGAGGGGAAATCCCCCACCCCACAATTCACACCCTTGTTGTGGCGTCTTGGAAAACTCGTAGATTTTTTTTGTGAGTGACGAGTCTCGTCGGTGACTGACGAATTGGGATCTCACTTAGAGAGACCCATCCACTTCGAGTGTAAACTAAACGAGCCAATGCACATTGGCATGCGATGATTGCATC
>NW_015547711.1:72363-77176 GCF_001515605.1 Sinocyclocheilus anshuiensis
AGGACGAGGAGCAGCTCCTGCGTGTGGCGCCGTATTGGCCCACTCGGACCTGGTTCTCCGAACTAATACTCCTCGCGACAGCCCCTCCCTAGCAGATTCCTCTGAGGAAGGATCTACTGACTCAGAGACGGGGCACTCTGTGGCACCCGCGTCTAGACCTCTGGAAACTTCATGCTGGTCCCTGGACGGGACGCGTAGGTTCTTGGTGACCTACCCCAAGAGGTACTTGACACCATCACTTCGGCGAGAGCACCATCTATGAGACACGCTTACGCCTTGAAGTGGAACCTGTTCGTTGAGTGGTGTTCTTCTCGACCTTAGGGGGGCGAGAAGTTTAAATCCTCCCCGGCCCTTCTCTATTCCCTCTTGGGACCTGTCTCTAGTGCTCAAAACACTACAGCAGGGCCCATTTGAGCCTTTGCAGTCAGTCGAGCTAATCTGTCCCATCCGAGCCTTGAGATGCTACGTAGACCGGACACAAAGCCTTAGGACCTAAGACCAGCTCTTTGTCTGTTACGGAGGCCGGCAGAAGGGGAATGCCATCTCTAAGCAGAGGATGGCCCACTGGATTGTGGATGCCATCACCCTGGCTTATCAGGCACAGGGTGTGCCCTGCCCGCTCAGGTTGCGAGCTCACTCTAATAGGAGTGTTGCATCCTCATGAGCGCTGGCTTGTGGCGCCTCGCTGACAGATATTTGTAGAGCTGCGGGCTGGGCGACCCCCAACACGTTCGCTAGGTTCTATAGCCTTCGTGTTGAACCGGTTGTAATAAAGTTCGGCAAGAAGGATGAGGAAGTCAAGGGGTGGAGAGCAAACTTCTTTATTTCCCCCAAAATGAACATAGAATCGAAAATAAAACGCTGTTTGGCTCTCGGCCTCCACAGTCTTGCACACGGTTACAAACACACTCTGCTCTCTCTCCCCCCTCTCCCAGGTCTGCGGGCACTTATCTCTCGTCTCTCCGCCAATCTCCAGAGTGTCCGTACTTTAGGCCCTGTCGAGCTCCTCCATCCCTCGGCAGCGAGACGTGGCGGAACGTCCGGCACCAGGCCCTCACTCGCTGAATCTATGAGAACCGGTAGAGGGCTGGGTTCCTTATGTAGAGGCCTAAGTGGTTCCCATATCTGTAAAGTCCACGGTATAGCCTCAGAGCCTGTGTTTCCCCAGCAGACTTCTTCCATTTCCATGAGGGTTACAATCCCCTCTAATCTTCCATATGCACCAAAACGGATGTCATATTTGTAAGTGCTTCCGAAACCTCCTTCGGGAAGGATGGGGCTTCCGCAACGTTCCTGTTCCAAATGGAACGGGTACGTTTTCCCAGTGTTATCCAATCTCACTGAGTGGGTAGTGCTATGATAACAGTGACTGGTCTTCTTGTTGCGAGCCCCGGCCTACACCGCAAAGGGGCGCAGGCGGCTCGCACAGGACACTGGAAGGGGCAGCATCCATGGCGCTTTGGTAGGGATCCCAATTCGTCGGTTCATCGACGTGACTCTGAGTGACCGACTGAAAGGGAACGTCTCAGTTACTTATGTAACCCTCATTCCCTGAAGGAGGGAACGGAGACGTCACATCCCGTCGCCACGGCTGCTGTACCACCGCTGAGCAGCCGGGGCACTCTCCGTTCCCTCCTTCAGGTAACGAGGGTTACATACGTAACCAAGACGTTCGAATACTCAATATTTATGGTGATACAGTCGGCTCTTTGGAGGTGTTACAGATACTAAGAAAGTTCTCAAAGTTAAATTGTACTTTTTTTCTACCAAGTAATTTTCTTGTGGTTGTTGTTAGCACATAATAGGTCGAAGAACATACTACGTGTCAAAGGCAAATGGTGGATATAGTAGGCTAAATGGGGGAATTTATTTATATTACACACCAACCTACTTCATGGAATAATTCAACCAGAAATGTATGTATGTGTGACTTGCTTTTTTATTTGGAAAATATATATATTTTTAAGAACAATGGGAACAATGTTTTATTTTTATTATTATTATTATTATTGTGATAGGACAGTAATTAGACAGGAAGTGAATTGAGAGAGAGAGAGAGGGGGATGGGATCAGGAAAGGACCGTGAGCCGGGACTCAAAGGCACATTGGCGCTGTATGTCGGCGCACTTGCCCACAAGGATGACAGAATTTTTACTTTTGGGTAAATTATTACTTTAAAGGGTGCTCTTCATCATCACAGTATAGTTCTTCATTGTACAGTATATATGGTACATAGAAAGTACCTTACTTTGGATGGATAGGTTCTGTTTCACCCTAAAAGGTATGTACTAAATTAATAAATAGACTAAGTAGACTCTTACCATCAATACCAACCCCTGTGTTGAAGCTGTTGTACTGACTCAGGATATCAGACTTCGCTGGTCAAGATTCCCATTTGCCCTGTTTCTGAGCACATTTGTATGCTTCTATGCTGCTTCATCTCTAGAGAAGAGATGTAACATTTGTCCAGGCTGATGTGATGGCGCCCAGTGATCGATATTTCGTCTCAGTCATGACTGCAGTGTCTCTTGGCACCTGGTCAAACAAATAACCTTTCCATTGGAGGGCGGGTCAGCTCCATCATGATGGAAAAGCACTTTGTCTGGTCATTTACTTCACAACCCTGGACAAATGATTGGAGAATTTACACTCAAACTAGTGGTATTCAGTTTATGAAATAGACTTGTTGAATTACAAAGGCATTTTTTAAGGAAATGTCATCATGTAAATTAGATTAATTTCCTAATGCTCAAGTGCATGTTGCCAAACCATTCCAGGCAGATATAGTATATAAACTGATTTATGAGGACATTGACTGAATTAGGAAATTTTTGATTTAGTCTTCTTATTTTTTTTCTGTACAGTATGTAGTTATTGCTTATGGTTTGCATTAATGGGAATTAAATGCATGGCCTTGCTGCGTACCAGCCAGGATAAACTGTAATATTCTTTCACATTTCCGGCCACTGCTGTGTTTCCTTAAAAATGAATTGCATGGGTAATGAACAATTTGAAAGAACCTCCATGCATCTAATTAAGAGTAATGGCAGTTTATGGAATGTCCATTAGTTATTCTTTCTTGGAGGCAAATTCAATTACTTTCATTTCCACCCACTGCCTGAGGTAAAGATCAAAAGGTTTCCAAGGATAAACTAATTAGTGTTAGTTGTAGAGGATGCACAGGTCTCTGGCCCTAAACATAGATAGGACCTAATGCAAATACCCTGACTGAAAGGTTCAATTACATGCTAAATGTTTCATGCCTTAGTTTGCTTGTCTGGGCACTATAACTGACATACTTGTAGATGCCAGTCAGGAACACCAAAATAATGCTTTCCAAGTTATTTTATTGCACTGTTTTGTAGAAATAATTAAATTATTAAAAGTCAAAATTGTTGATTCAACTGCACAGTAATTTTCATCTTTGCACAATGTCTTTCAATGAAACAATATGAGAAACATTTGAAAATGGAGAACAAATGTTTTGACAAAATGAAGTTCTTTCAGTACTTTCAGTATTGATAGATGAAAACAGTTCACATATCAATATTTTTTATAACACTGGTGCCAATAAATATGAATTTTAAAGTAAGTATATATATATATATTGCTGATAGAAATATGACAAAAAGCCTTACACATTTAAATGTATACATCAGTAAATGTTCCTCTAAATAAATACTTGATAAATTACTTATACTGTATAAATAAATGCACTTAATATTTTGTGTTCATACTATAAAGTTGCTTAATCATTTAAAAATAGCTGAAGCATATTTGAATTCAAATTGAATTCGGAAAATCTACAATACTCATATTATTGAGGGCAAAGCAGTGAGTTTAATTGAAGGGACATGGCTCTTCCATAAGCATAGAGAAGAAGAATCATATTATAATAATCTTTAAATAAATATTATTCAATATTAAATGATATTGAGAATTATCTCTACCTTCTAAGCCTCAATGTTCATCTCTGTGTGAGAAATAAAGACCCATTCAGTGGTCTGCATTCATTCTGCGTAATTTTGGGGGGAGGTTGTCCTCTGGTCGGCCACTGGATGCAGGCAATGGATTAAGGCTCAGCCCTGGGACCGGAGCAGGTATTGGGACCAGTCTGTGATGCTCCAGTTCTCCTGCCGACTGGGTGTGGGTTTCTGAACTCAGCTTAAGAGTTTTGAGCTGGAGCTGATTTTCCACCTCTGCTTGACCCACAAGGGACCCAAGTCGCTGAACCCTGAGGGGCAGATCACCCGTGCTGGAGGCCTTTTCCGTTGGCAGCGTGCTTCCAGTTTTTAGGACCTCTTTTCCATTCTTGGAGCTCATACGCTGGAGCTTGCTGGGTAATTTGGTCACGGGTTCATCGGTGTGAGGAACCCCATCTAAAGAGAAGATGTGCTCTCTGCGACTACGATCATCAAGCAATGTGGGGGAGAGTACAGGACCGGGGGAGGGCAGGGAGGACTTTTCATCTTGCTCTTTCACACTGTATGGAGGAGTGGGCACCTCAAACGTGTTGTGGAACTGAGAGTAATCCACCCTGAAGAATCCCTCCTCCAGTGACATGACAGGTAGGAAGCGGTGACCCCACAGAACTTCGTCCTCTGTGTAAGAAGTTCGCGCCTGGCACGTCATGCCTGAAAGGGAAGCCATAGATTCATATTAGAAAGAAAAGAAAGAGAATATATCAATATAATACAAGCTGTTGATCAAAGAAATAAATCTAAAGACCTTACAAAGTCAGAATGCTCCATGCTTGACGAAATTCAAAATATTTTTTTTTTTATGTATCATTTTATTATTTTTATTAAGTAAT
>NW_015547711.1:77306-82686 GCF_001515605.1 Sinocyclocheilus anshuiensis
CACACACACACACACACACACACACACACACACACACACACAAATACACAAATGTTCTTATTTTAAGGGAATTATAAAACACAAGTGCAAAACCTTCAAAGGGGAACACAAGATGTGTCATCTGCCGGTGTGATAAATGTAGTGGAGAGACATCAGCTGACAGTCCCTGACTGTTGCTCAAACTAAGTGTGGATTGCACTTCCCACATATGCGTGTGAACTCAAAGCACATCACATATAAGAATGTCATCAATGTACCTTTTGAGGTCTTTTTTTTTTTTTTGCTCTGCTTTTGCTTGCAAAATTCAGTATTTTTGTTTTGTTTTCCAGTAATGGCAAATCTGTGTAAAAAAAAATAAATAAATAAAACAGACTTATGACTTGCATAAACCAAGTAAAAACAAATGTGCGTAACATTTTTTTTTAATTTGTCAATAAGGTAAAATAAATAAATCAATAATAATTCATGATATTCTTGAAATAAGATGTAATATTGTAATGCCATGCATTTTCTAGAGCATTTTTTTTAATGATGCCTAGATATTTTTAAAATTCAATTAAATTAAAATTAAAATGTTTTATTTGGCTGTTTCCCAGTTCAGATTATTATGTTTTTGTATTTTCTGCCATGTATTTTATAATAGTTTTGTTTATTTTATTTTTGGTTATATGTTTTGTATTGAAACCAATTACAGCTGAAAGATGACCTGGGTAGGTGATATAACTTTAATGAAATAATACATGTATTTGCTTGGACATGGGATTTGCTTGAATTCCTTACAATGGCATGACATTTTAAACAACATAGGAACATCTTTGCCCTTTCAATTGTCATGCAATGTGACCTTGGACCTTACAAAGTGTTTCTCTTCTACTGTTTGAATTTTTGAGCTGAACTGAGCTGCAGGTATAACACTCTGCTCATATTTAAACTCAGGCTCCAATAGCTTCCCATGGGAATCCATATAATCAGGGGGATGTGCCCAATTCATTTATGCACGTCATTGCTCTTTGTTCTGAGAGCAAACAAGATCTCTATGCAAATCAGAGACTGCTGAGATCGGTGCAAACAGGCATTGACCAATTTTACAGTATGGCGAGCTCTGTTTAAAATCAATGCAAGCTCCATATGTCACGTGAAGCATCAAAACATCCAACATTGTTCTTCACCGAGAGGATCAGTTCACTTTTCAGAATCAACAACATAAATTGATGTAGGATATTTTCCCTACAGCACTGTTGCGAGATGCGCCTTTGTGCTCGTAAAACGTGCGCAAACACACACACATACCACACCATCCACACGGGCTCTATTGACAGTTTAGTAATAGTATTTTCTACAGAAAGCGCTACCTTGATGAGCTTGCACCTGATCTGCGCCGACACCATGTGGCTATTCCTGAGATTCCCGACCCTAAACATGAGGCAGAGCTTCCCGTCCCGTTGTGAGATGACCGCGTCCTGGCTGAACATGAGGGTCTCTGCGCGTTTCTTGGGCTGAGACATCTTAATGAACATACAGCCGATGAGAAAGGCGTCCACGATCGAGCCCAGCAGCGACTGGAACAGGAAAAGTATGATGCCCTCCGGGCACTTCTCCGTTATGTATCGGTACCCGTAGCCTATAGTCGCCTCAGTCTCGATGAAGAACAGGAAAGCGGAGGGAAAGTTGTAAACGTTGGCGACGCACGGCGTGTACGATTCGTCGTGGCCGTGGCCGAGGTCCCCGCGGATGTACGCGATGATCCACCACATAGATGCCATGATGAGCCACGCGACTGTGTACGTTAAAAGGAAAATAAGCAGGTTCCAGCGCCACTTGAGGTCAACGAGCGTGGTGAAGAGGTCGGAGATGTACCTACTGGTCTCACCGCCAAGGTTACCGTGCTGGACATTGCATCGCCCGTTTTTCTCTACGAACCTCTGGCGCTTTCTTTTGGCCGGGGCAGAAAAGGACATTGCCCGGTTGGTGTTAACCACCTGATAGTCTTCGCCGAATTTTCGCCTGATCGTAGACATGATGCGCGAGCCACAATTGTCAGGTAAATACGCTAGAAGGATATGTCTTAAGTTTCGCGCTGGTGTGTATCCACACGTACGGCGTAGCGCTCCATAGATCGACAACTTCACTCTCTTGCAGCCTTTCAGTTAAGATTATTTATGTTATCCACAAATTATTAAAATGTATGGATGTGCAAAAAAAAAAAAAGTAATTTAGTAAAAATAAAGCAAGTGCTCGCGTGTCCTTCTCGCAACTTCTCTCAGCTTGGAGATGTGGAGTGTAGATAAACTGCGACACTGAATCTGAACTGACGCGCGCTTCGCTGAGAGTGAGAGAGAGAGAGAGAGAGAGAGAGAGAGCGCGAGCGCAAATGTGCTTTTGTGTGTGTGTTCTATGGAGTCAAAATAATGCCACATATATATGCAAAATAATAAAGTTTTGCAAACGAAAATAAAAGTATTGAGACAAATAAATATTATTATAAAAATATTATATTGTGTCTCTTCAAGCAGACTGTATATGGATAAAAAAGTAAACTGATTTCAAGTGCACACCTTTTTTCATAATTCTGCGTTTAGACAGCTGTTAAGTTTATGCCCACTGTTAATGTACGATGATTTTGGTAATCTAATATAATTATTTTGCCATTACACGTTTAGCAGAGAGAGAACCAAGATGTTACTGCAGCAGCACAAAATTTAATTAACATTCTGACCCAAAGCCTGGGTCAGATACAGCCGGGTCAGCAGCAGCAGCCTTCTCCTGCTTTTTATCAACCAGCTCAGGGTCAGCAGCAGCAACAACAGCAGCCTTCACCTGCTGTTTGTTCACCAAGAATAGATCAAGATATCACCAGGTTATCAGCACCCTCATCTAAAGATTAAACTGTTCTATTCGTCTTTCTTTTGCACATTTAACATTAATTAACACTCTTATTGTATTATAGAGCATTTCCTGGAATGTTTAAGAAGAAAAAGAAAACCGCAAACACACCAATATAGTCTAAAGCAACAGCATGGAAGCCATTTACAATTAATATTTGTCTTTTAAACAAAATCACTGAAACCTCACCCTCTCCTTCCGATGAGCTGGAGTTAATCCAGGCAGGGTTGGGAAAACGTACCATTACAGTTTCGTCGAACATGAACCATTCTGAAGTAAGTACAATTTTTAGTAGTATTGCAAAACATTTGTACAACTTTGTGGCCATGTCGATGTAAGGTCACCCAACCCCAACAAGTCGTTAAACAGTCAAGTAAAGCTCAGTGCCTGCTTTCTTAATTGCTTATGTACTTTGAACAATCCTATGCGTATAGAAAGTCATGCATATACTCATAATCTGGGGAAAAGTGAAAAGAAAAGTAAAATGCAGCATTTCCATAGATGAGCCAGCCCTCTACGAACACCTTGGCAATTGAATCGCCATTGGCTAGTAAATTTTTTTGTTTACTCGCCAGACTGATATACTAATATATATATATATATATATATATAAAAAGTTATGCCATTTTACAAACATATATAATGTTTGTAAAATGGTACAGCTTTTTAAATATCTGAAAGTACACTCTTAATATCAGTCAGCGAGTGAAAATATATCCGAGTTAAACTTATACTTAGCCTCCAACTCACACTGGCTGGTAAAATCTGAGAATTTATTAGCAATTGGGTAATATTAGACATCATTTAGTCGCCAGAGTGAAGATTTAGTCGCAATGTAGAGGGTTGTGATCTGTTCCATTGATATGCAGTTACTAACCTCTTTTTTGTGTTCACCACAAGCTATTTTGCTAACAGTAGTATTAATAGATGTTTTGTGAATATACAGCGCAAACCCTGATTTCCATTGTTTATGAGTGGCCCAGGGTTAAGAATTTGGAGTATGGAAAGACTAATTGTCTGAAACAATCCCAATTCAATATTTCATAATCATATTTCATATGTATTTACATTACCATTACTGTCTGTGCTTTAAATGTTGTGCTCTTGTTTGCAAACCCTTGTTCTGTTTCATGTTTTCTGTAGTTATGCAAGCTACTTGAAGCTGAATTTCCCAAAATGAGATCACTCGCTGGAGGGTGGCTGCTTTATAAGGCACCAGGTGCACTATATTAAATACCAGAGCAGACACAAGCATGTGAAGAGCTAAAACACACCTGTTTTAGTGCAAACTGTACAAGTCATATTTGAGTGGTCTTACACAGGGTTACAATTGCACATTCTCTTGGCATCCCAAAGCATTCACATGTATACATACCCTGTTAAAAGAAGTTATTCTTTTATAGTATTACACAAGGATGTGATATTACAGTATGGGTTAAACTCGGGCACTGGTCATTACTAATTTTTTTTTAGCTTCAACAGATAAAAGCCTAATTATATTGTAAAGGCCCACTATGGTTTGATGTGTTGTAATGTATATTTGAATTGGCAGGTGGTAATGGAAGGAGAAGGCTTACTGTTGTCCCTCCAGACTCAGAGGGCTACACTGGCAGCCTTATCAAAATGGCAACAACCAGTGGAAGAACAGCACTCTACATGGTCCCTCTTCAAGATGAGTTGTGTCTTGATCCACTTCCATTCTCCGCAGAGGAGTTTGTCAAGATGCCAAAGGTGGAGTGTCGGACATGTCAAACAACCATGCCATTACCAGTTTTATACATGCATGTCAAGTCCTGTGGTGGCACACAATCAGCTGATGATGATGAGGTATGTTATTTATACCAGTGGTTCCCAAACCTGTCCTGGAGGCCCCCCTGCCCTGCACCTTTTGTATGTCCCCCTTATCTAACACACCTGATTCAACTCATCAGCTTGTTAGTAGAGACTGCAAGAACTAAATTGGGGGTGTCTGATTAGGGAGACCAACAAATGTGCAGAGCAGGGGGGCCTCCAGGACAGGTTTGGGAACCACTGATTTAAAGAATATGTTTCAATATCCAACAATATACAATAAACATACGACGCAACAATATATGGGTTAGCTGTGTTCTTCAAGCCATATCTAGTATTTTCATAATAATAAACTATATTTATAATCCAGTGCTAATGGACATAGCCTTTACTACTGTATAGGATAAAAGCGTCTGCTAAATGACTAAATAAATAAATAAAAATTATCTGCCTCGTTCTGAGACAAAAACCGCACATCAGCTCACAAAATGAACTTATTTCAAACACTCGACTTATAGTAATCGCATGTAGTTAACAAAACAACACACATTTTAATGTTAGTGAAATAAAAGGAAACAATCAACTTTACATACCTGGAATCCAACCGCAGGCCTGCGCTCTGCCATGCTGACTATTTATGCAAATAAATTAGTAGATATGGCCATGGAAAATATGTATTGCAAAATCATTGCTTTTGTGCTGTTTC
>NW_015547711.1:82709-82932 GCF_001515605.1 Sinocyclocheilus anshuiensis
TTTGCAAAACTTTATTTTCTTTTGCAAAACTTTATTATTTTGCATATATATGTGGCATTATTTTGACTCCATAGTGTTCAAATCATTGAGAGAGAGAGAGCGAGAGAGAGAGCGCGAGCGAGCGCAAATGTGCTTTTGTGTGTGTTCAAATCATTGAGAGAGAGAGAGAGAGAGAGAGAGAGAGAGAGAGAGAGAGAGAGAGAGAGAGAGAGAGACACAATAT
>NW_015547711.1:83121-87744 GCF_001515605.1 Sinocyclocheilus anshuiensis
TAAAGCCTGCAAGTGACGTCGCTAGCGGAAGCGCAAGTGTCTGAGAGTGCAAGTCTGAGAATGCAAGTCTGAGAGTGCAAGTGCGAGGCTGCAGCCAGACCCTTCTTGCTTTTGTGTGTGTGTGTGTGTGTTCAAATCATTGTGCAGCAGTAGTAGTAGTGTGAGGAGAAAGGGGTCATTTCTCTTGAGCATGTGTCTGCTGTAAAATACTAGCATTACAGTGCCATCTGCTGAGGGCATATATACAGATGAAGACTCTCCAAAAAAGAAATAAATAAATAAAATTCACTGAGTGATGTTTATCAAAATCAAATGACAATGACAGGAATGTATAAAAGTTAACAATAATCAGATTTCCAATTTAAATAATGACAAAATAGGCTACAATAAAATAGACAAAACAAAAACAAAAAAAAAATGAAAATCTATAAGGGTATATTTTTTTGTATTTTTGAAAGAAATTCAATACAGCAAGTGTTACTATGCTTTTTATTTCAAAACACAGTATACAAAGGCTTTATGTGAATGAATGTGAATTGGAAAAGTTTGAAGATTTAGACTAGGCTACACCTTATTTTGTGAGCTGATATAAAAATATGACAAAATATGCAAAAAAAAAATATTATTTTTTTCTGAAAAGTTACTGTCGCATCCAGTTACTATACATATGAATGAAAGTTGGTGATTAAAATATTTAACAAATTTAAAAAAAAATCTGTAAAAAGATAAATACGCTAAAAAAAATTTATTTTAATTTATTTATTGTAGAGTGTTCAGTAAAATTAGTTCATGATAGATAGATAGATAGATAGATAGATAGATAGATATGTTATATAAAAGTGTCTATATGGACTGATTAGAGAAATAAGCAGGTTAATAATAAAAAACGTCCCAGCAATTTTGTAAAGAACTAATTTACACGCCGGACAAAGTCGCAGATGTTCAGATAGGCACAATCTTCATTTGCATAGTGGCCCCCTGCTTGACTTGCCTGTATCCGTCTGTCTACTCTCACGACCCGTCCGCTCAACCCATAATTCCCAGCGTCGACACAACATGGAAGAGGCCAACAGCTGCAAGAGAACAATGTTTTGGCTGTAAAGTAACTCAAAGAATCGAGCGCCGGGATTCATTTGAATGCTACGAATCGGCCGTGGTCATGTACAAGTAAGTGGGATTGCGTTTGTACTATTTATTTGTGCCCGAGGTTTTAAAGATGAGGGATTGCGCACGGCTGAAAGCTCCAAATGAAATCACAACTGCTCAAGCGAGAGATGCGTTTCAGCGCCGAGCATCATTGTTTCTGCTACCTGAGACTGAGGCGATTAAAGCGCTTTTAGCAAAAAATTAAATCTACATTTGCAGGCGTACACATATACCAATCTCAGTGTGCTCTTTACATCGCACTTATCGCCGCATATTCACGGCGGATTGTTTTACTGTTTGTGTGCTATAATTAGTGATGGTGATGAATGGTCACGATATATCTATCACTCGTGTACAGGGCAAGTACGAGAAAGGCGACAAAATTGCAGCAATGCAGTTATTATCAAAGAAACTACACGGGAAGCGCGATTCTCCGTGTATCCGGCTTCGTTTGTTATGGGGGCATTATAGCACATCGCATGCCGTGTGGAGATGGACAGTTAGCAGTAGCTCTTTCATCTGCATGCTATTGCTGGCTAGCCCCGTTCGTCACGTAGTTCAACAAAACGCTTAATTTTGGTTGTGTCTTTTAGTTTTTGTCTTTCTTATATAGTGTATTCGTGTGTAAATGTGTCTCTATGTACACACACGAGTTTGTTTAAAATCTGATTGAAGTTCTCGTGTCTTACTCTTTCGCTTTAGTTAACGTTAGCCATTAGCTGCTAATGGAGTCATTTAGATCGAGATGTGTTTGGTAATTGTGATGAACGACTAGATTAGCCGGATTTGATTAAACGGGTTACATTTTACACGGTTCAGCTATGTAATGCATTTAATAATCATAGCAACTATGTGAAATTCATGTATTCGTGTCCCTAAACTTGATATACTTAAAAAAGAAAATCATATGTATTAAAAGACTGAGTTATATCAATAAGATTAAGCAGCTATCCATTAACGTTAGCTGATCACAATAGAGAACAATGCTGGGGCACCCGCAGACTCAGTTTGGACCGTGTTTTATTTTCTGAAAAGGTAATACACTACATATTAAGGGTGTTTAAAGTATTTATTGAAGCAATTTACTGTGTGTTTGCAAAAACTGTTTCAAAGTCGTCCTTTTAATCTCTAATCTAATGATGCTAAAGTTAGCTAAGGGATCATCAAAAAGGACCAATCCGGTATAGGGTTGTGTGTATTTATTTATTTTAACTTGTGCTTATACCAATGGGTAATCAAAACTAAAACAATTTATTATTATTATATTATTATTTATGGGTTGTTGACCCGAATTTGGTTGAAATGATCTAAACACAAGAATCGCCATCATGTCCTGTTATATTTTAAACGGACTAATTAGGCCCTATAGAAATATTTAATATTTCCCCACTTAGACCTTGTATATTATAAATATTCTTGACGATTTAGTAACGACATTAAAGACAAAACGAAGGGTTGCTCTGTTTTATGATTTTGAAATAATACAATGATAGTTTTGAAGTTGCCTATATAATTGGTGGTTTAGTCAGCTTTCATAGCTGCTTCAGTAATAAGGTAAATCACTAGAATATTTCTGACTTTGGAGAGGTCTTTAATTGCCAGTGCACAGCACAGCAATTATGATCTTGATTTTAGAGATATCTGATAACCTCTGGTGTAATACACATTGCAACTTGGAAAACCAATTCAGCAGTAGTGGAACAATTCTCTGATTTTGCTTTGTCATGAAAGCTGCATCACATGATGGCATATCATACACACAATGTGCACAATTCCCTGACTCATCAGCTAGTGTAGTGACCTTATTAATGAAATCAGTTATGTTTATGGATCAGAAATAATAAAAGAAAATGAAGCATTGCACATTATTACACTAATACACTTATTTTCACTAAACCTATATTTTTTTCTATAAATTACTAATCTATTACCCATTAGTATATGGCATCAATCTACTAGATTAATTCATAATTCATCACATATTTTCATGTCTTCATAGCATATTTCATCAATGAACTTTGGCCTGTTGAAGACCCAAGCATGAGTATTATCCAAGACAAGCTAGGCAATGAGTTTTTACGGAACGGTGGCATGGACCCCAACTTTCCCCCCAGCATGATCATGTTCAGCCATTTACCTCCAGTGACCAGTTTCACGCGCCTGACTTCACAAACCTCCATGTCGGATCTGCCCCAAGAGATGATTCTGAAGAAGGAGCGTGACTCTCCTGACCATGGTGGTGGATTTATCCACAGTATGGGTATCAAACAGGAGAAGCTAAGTGAGTTGGATTACCACCTCCCGATGTATGCAACAGGAACTGGAACAGCAGGAGGAAAAAGCACTGATATGCTGGACATGTCGCTCAGCAACCACCAGAATATGCTTTTGCATGACCTAAGCCTTAGTAACGTAAGTCTAGATGATAAATGAGTTATCGATACACCGTGTACTGCATACTGTACTATACTGTCTTTATTTTTTGTTTTTATTTCATGCCATTTTTCTGTGCTTCATTAGCAGTTTTCTGGAAGACTGGGGAAAGACCCAAAAGAATCTGGGCCTAGAAGAGGAAGGAGAGCAAATGGAGAAGGACCAGATGGCAAAGCCAGAAAGAAACAAGGAGATTCTGCAAAGGTATGTATACCCTTTTATCAGTCACTGTGTCATTTAAAACTTTCATAGTTTGTAGGATTTTGAATTGCAAACATTGTGATGTAACTGTCACAATTGGATCATGCACATTCTTTTTAGACTCTTTTGTTTGACAGTGTATGCCAATAGCAGAAATGTAATTGTCTACAGAAGTGTTCGTTTATTTTAGGGGTCGACCGATATGTGTTTTTCAGAGCCGATACTGATTATTACAGATCAAGTAGACCGATAACCGATATTTTCGACCGATATATATGTCTGATGTAAAAATGAAAATGAATGTCAAAATTAAGACTAACAAGGGCTCTGACAAAAACTGCCTTCGCTGGTGTTGGTTGAGTGTAGTACTCCCACACTGCACTTCTTACTCTTGTCTTCCTCTGTGCATCCATCTGCAATAAGGGTAATATAAAGCGAGAGTTAAAAGTGGGGCCACTGTATGCTTCATGATTAAGCCTATGAATACTGTACTGCAGCTAAACAGCTTGGTGAAATGTAAGTATTTGGCTTCAATAATTTACATGTTAGAAATGTATGTGTAATAGCATAACCTCTCATAATTCCTCATTAATTATTTTCTGATGGCTAAAACATAACCTACAATAGTAGAGGTGACTATTCAATTCATCATCTAATGCACATCAATGGATTAACTTAAAAAATGTATATAATAATAATGTGTAAATAATTGTCTTCATAGCTATATTGTAGAAGTTGTTAAGAAGACTGCAACTATTTTCATGAAACTATAACACTAATAGCCTTTTACAGGCACACTTAATTAAATAGCCTATTGAAATGTCTCAATTTTTGTCATCCTAA
>NW_015547711.1:88012-94461 GCF_001515605.1 Sinocyclocheilus anshuiensis
CCCACAGATCGCGATAAGGAGAGTGACAGCTTTTAATAATTATTAAGGGAGTTTGCCAATGTGATATTGATTCAGTACACAAGTACTGCCTGATTTTGCCCTATTTCTTTAACGAAAATAGTTCCAAATATAGTAACATTTCAGCCACTTCGCATCTCTAAAAGCAAACACAGCGGAGTTTCATTTATTCAATGAAAATGCGTTTTTGAACGAATCTAGTGAGTCAGTGATTCATGATTGCCCATTCATAAAGACAGTCACTTGCTTCATTCCTGAATGAATCAGCCGTTCAAACGAATCAATTGAATGAATGATTCATTGAATTTTATTTATCACCAGTACTGACTTCAATGGATTTCATTAAATTCCTTTGAACACAACTGCTCAAAACGGTCAAAGTTTATGAAACCTACACATTCAAAACATTATTACTCTGACATTTTTAATGTAAATGTTAAGTGTAAGTGAAATGTTAAGTACTGTAAGGTCTTTCATGACACTACATATTCTGGGGTGTGAATTTGATAGGTGCTTGATATAAAATAAATGGTGCTTTAAAAAGTCCTTGAAAGTCCTTGAATCTGGTGTTCATGAAAGAGTGGGAACCCTGTATGTAAGCGTTTCCCATACATTAATTGATTTGTGGCACCCGACACAATATCAAAACAGACCGCCACAAATAGATTTTCCAAAAGGCTTTGACTCATGAATAAACATGAGCACTGCACGTTTCAAAATCGAAACCCGGTGCGGGTGTTTTTATATCAATGTATTTCTGAAGGAACATGTCTTCAGAAAATTTAGGATGTCATTTTCATTTCATGGATAAAGCAGCGTTTGTGCGGAGCGCTGCTTTGTATACAGCGTTACCGGGGAAACCTTGATCTCTACCACTCCAGCAGCGCCTCCTGCTGGCAGAGAACGAATTTGCATATACATGCCGCCATAAACGAGTGCAAGTCTGTGGGAAACACTGCAGTTTTACTCAAATGAAACTGTCAAATGCTCATGAAGTGACTCTCAGAGGGAGTCAGAGCAGTTCTGGAGATGTTGTTCATGTATTTATGTCCTCATGTAGTGATACGACAGAAGCTGAAATCACCGCGAGCGTCGCACACTTTGTATGTGTAGAAAACAAAACCACGCGTCTGTGCCATTTACATACACAAAGACACGCAGAACATGCAGGATTCATATTTAAATAGTATTTTTGTGGCTTAATATTTACAGATACTAGTCCATATCGCAACTCTATTTAAGTGTATTGACCTACTTTTGATTAATTCATCCAAAACTTTGACGTATTCCATGATATTCCGCGTCATACAGTAAATTCCATTTATATGATTGGATTCCGCTATTCCGTCCACATTTTCTGCATCGCGGACATCATACATAATATTGAGGTGTTTTGCAACTTCAGTGTAACGTTAGTGGATTGTGATTTATTGCAACCTAAGCAACGTCTGCTGCTGCCTTGCCTTTGAGAGACAACTGATGCGTGATCACTGAAGCAGCTGCAGTTAGCAAGCGCTTTCGGAGTGAGAGTGAATTACGCATTGATTGGTCGGACTCGTGACTCCCAACAATTCAGATGGGCGGTGGGCGGAGATTGTTTTAGGCCACAGAGTGGTGAGTTCTGACAGGCTGCATCAGAGCCAAATAGCGCGTTTCAAAATGAAGTTATTTTATCGGCGAATCGGTTTTCAAAATGACCGATAATCATAGAAATGCTTAATATCGGCGTCGATAATCGGCCAGGCCGATAATCGGTCGACCCCTAGTTTATTTATCAACTTTTATTTTAACATTAACCTGAGACATCTCAGATACACCTACATCTATCATGACTTTTCAAATATACAGACATATGCATGTGTGTATGTATGGGCTAAAAAATTAGTTAGTTATTTTATTAGTTAATACATGCAGGTGTTTAATGTCTTTCTGTCTACCTGCTGTTTTTAGTCGCTCATGCTGGATGGTGATGCTGGGCCCCTCTCTCCCAACTCTAAACCGCATATATGCGAGCACTGCAATGCAGCCTTCCGCAGTTCATATCATCTGCGTAGACATGTCCTCATTCACACAGGTGAGCAGATTTTACTGTTAACTCCACTAGAGCAGAGAGATTCAGACTCTGTATTCATGGGATGGTTCTGGTGACCAACATTAATGTGGTAAAATGCCTTTGCTTTTTATTTTACAGGTGAGAGGCCTTTCAGGTGCAGTCAGTGTAATATGAGCTTCATACAGAAGTACCTGCTGCAACGGCATGAGAAAATCCACAGCGGTGAGTCTGTTTACTTTTGTCTTATACTTGTCATAGGCAAATATTAAGATGGTGCCGAGACTCCTTTTTTTTTCTTGCTTAACAGGGGAGAAACCATTCAGCTGTGACCAGTGCAACATGCGCTTTATTCAGAAGTACCACATGGAGAGACACAAAAGGACACACAGTGGAGAAAAGCCATATAAATGTGACACCTGTCTACAGGTGAATTCTCAGATAATTATCTAGTATGAAAGTAGTAGTAATAATGAAAATGGATTTTGATTGAAATATAAAATATTTGGGTCAGTGACAAATAAGAGTGTCCACAATATTAGCTGCTATAGATAAACAGCTTGGAAGTATAACAAAATGCAGTGAACAGTACAGCTATTTGTGCTACATGCAAGTGTGTTTGATTACAATATATTAAAATACAACAACTACCAGTTTGCATTATTGAGTGACATAGACTGTTTTGGTGTATCTAAAATAACTGGAAGTCGATGACACTGGGGGAAAAATGGCTGTGCCCACACTTACATTAAAAATTGTGTAAAATTGAGCCTTCAAGATGGCTAACTTTGATCTATATCTGAGTCACTGGCTGGAGAACGAATGAGCGAGGAAATGTAGAAGCATCAATTTGAGTATCGAGAAGCACCCAATGTTTTTTTTTTTAACAAATGCATTGATCCGGACAAAATAATGAGCATGACCTAAAACATTTTTTTTCTTGCGCTGTAGTATTTCTCACGGACGGATCGATTACTGAAGCACAAGAGAACCTGTGGAGAAGCCATAAAGAAAGGTCTGGACCCAGGTTTGCTGGACCTTGGAGATGATGACATGGGTCAAGACAGCTACCTACTCACTCAGGGAAACACTAGCGCCCCACCACGCAAGAGGGGCAAGTCCAAAAGTAGCAATGAAGGAGGAGAGCGACGAAGGAAGAAAGGAGCAGCTGCGGGAGGAGGAGTGCAGATGGCACTCGGCCCACAAGACTATGCCTTGGACATCCCCAGTGGATTGGGGGCATCATCTTCAGGGGCTCTGGATGAGACAAGCATGGACAACCAGCATGGACACACACCCAAGCTTGTCTTTAAGAAAGGTGGCCACAAGGGAAATGACAAGGGTGCAGTTTCTATGGAGGAGCCCAACTACGAGCAGAAGCTGCTGATGCACAAACCAGGCTCTATGGACATGTCTGGTGCGGGAAATATGGATGGTCTCGGCCTCCTCCAAACCTCCAGTGGACCCAAACGAGGTACCAGCAGCAATTATGACGATGCCATGCAGTTTTTGAAAAAGAGACGGTACCTGCATGCTGCTAACAGCGCAGCTGACTTCAGCTCTGTCCACCTTCCACAGCCAACAGTAATCCAGGGTGGCATAGGAGAACCTACACTTGCCTTGCTTGACACCTCGCCTTTGGTAAGCGTTGACAAGCATGACAAATCAGGGATCCCAGATGAGGTGCTGCAGAGCCTGCTGGACCACTACAGCCACAAATCTGATGGCTCTCACCATGATGTGACATTCGATCTGCAAGATTCTCACCACGTGGAATTGCAGGCTGCCTCCTCCACCTCTGATTTGGGTCAGGATGAGAGATCTCCCGGCTCTGGAGACAAGAATGGGGTGATGAACGAGTACTCTAAATTCTTGCTCCAGACCCTGGAGAGAACCAGCCATAGCAGCAACTTTATTTTGGGCCCATCTGGACCCTTCCCAAGCCTCTTGTCGTCTAGCAGCAGCCCTGCTAGTACACTCTTCCCAGACAAAAACATCTACACCACCTCGCCACTGGAGTGTGTATTTGGACAGCCTGTTTCTTCTTCTCTTGCATCTTCCTCCTCAACATCCCTAAGCAAGTCCCATTTTGGAATGCTGGTTGGTTCTCCGTCAACTTCCCATGCCTCACCATCTTCTCAACAGGCCTTTCATCTCAGCAGTCTGGGGCCAGCCCCTCACCAGCAGCTTACCCCATCTCAAGAGCTCACCGACCACCTGGAGAAGCAGCACTCGCCGCCATACCCTCTCGCAACTCAGGAGCTGACCAATGGTGGCCAGAAAGACCAGCAGTCCAAGAACAGTGGCTCTTCGGCCAACAGCAGCAACAACGGGAACGGCACAGGTGGCGGCTCGGCTAACGGCTCTGTCTACCCTGACCTCACTGCCCTGGAGCCATCTAAGCAAGTGGACATGCGTTCCACCTACCAGATAGAGAACTTCGCCCAAGCCTTCGGGTCTCAATTCAAGTCTGGTCGCCAAACCCCACTTGGTTATGGTGGAGTCCCGCGAGTGGGTGTCGCAGAGGTTGACCACAGGATACAGCGGACTCCCGTGTCTGAATTCTCAGGGTATACTAGTCTGTTAGCAGATGCCAACGAGCCAGCTAGCTCAGGATCCAAAACCCCCACAAGCCAAAGTTACAGGTAAAGGTTGAGGGAGTATACCTGACCCTGTATGTGGGATGAGGACTGTCTCCAATGCCTCCCTCTCCTCGCTGATTAAAACTTTAATTAATACACTGCCATTAAATGTCAATAGAAGACGTTAACAGGGAAGGTCATCAAGACCTCAAATGCAATTTTTCATGTTCTTTTTAATGCGTTTTAGTCATTTTATTTTATTAGCATAGTGATGTAAGAGTAGATTTAAATGAAATTTCCAGTGAAATTAGAGGCTAACGAAGGACTTTTTCAGAAATCTTGTATGTCTTAGCAATCATAGTCCAATTGTAAGATTAAATTAAAAATGAAAGATGATTTACAATAATAACAGATGTCAGGGAGTGGCCCAGTATTCAATGGCAAAAAAATGTATTGTCTGTTACAATGATCCTAAAGTATTACTCAGGAAAAAGCAGTAACTTTTTTTAAAACGAGGTGCACTAGCACCCTTTTTTTACAGGTGTACTTTTGAAATGACAGTGAACATTCTTGTTTTTAGAAATTCCTTGAAGAAAAAGACAAAGCCAATCGGGAATCTGCATGTTCAGTGGTATGACACTGGGAACTCTTTCCACTTCTTGTGCGTTTGTAAAGTTTATGGTACTTCCAAAATCAGTCTGAAAACACTTTCATCCCTAAGGGCCTTGTTTAAAACACAAAAACATACTGGTAGTCAAGTAGGCAGATAGAAACATTCAAGCGTATGTAGATATTTATTTGTAGCTACATGGAACTACATAACTATTGTCTCAGGGTGAGCAGTAATTCTTATCCCCTTCTTTAAACTTTACTTTTTGTCAGCTGACATCACTTTGATCTCTCAAGTAATCAAGTAAGCACTTTTATAAACCACTGAAAGCGAGAATTCAGATTCCGGACACACAAAACTATTATTTTTGATGGAGAAAGCTGTGATTTTTAAAAGTGGGGGAGGGAACTGCAAATCCACTATAACAAAGGGCATTTTTGAATATTCATTGGGGGTTGTGGGCTTCTCTGAAGCATTTTTGCTCTGAAGGTGTTCAGGTATCATGACTATTTGACTTGGGCTGAACAGCAACAATTGGAGTTCTACCTCTTATTGCGTAGTTTTGAATTTCATGCCTGAAAACATTGCAAGCTTCCCATTTAAATTATTGCAGGGAGAAGAACCCAGTGAATCGGAAGGACCTAAACCTGTGGTGTTTTTGTTATGGAATGAGCTGTGAATTAGGGAAGGACTTGATGTTGCGACGAGGTGTTTTCTTTCCAATGCAATTTTTGATGCCCTTAGAAAGAGTGGTGGGCTTCTTTGTCTTCCTGTTTTTTGGCCCATGCAGCAAGACTGTCTGTTGTGAGGCCTTTCTGTGATCTTGCCCTTTTTTCTCCCTTGCCTTTCATGGAAACCTGTCCCAGAGAAATGCCATTGCTTTGATGGTGTCAAGAACAAAGTCTAAATGCTGCACTCCAAACTTGTTCCTTGCTTTTATAGAATGAAGAAAAAAAAAAAAGAAAGAATCAAATAAGCACTTTTATAAACCACCGAAAGCAAGAGTTCAGATTCAGTACACATAAAACTATTATTTTTGATGAAGAAAGCTGATTTTTACAAGTGATGGAGGGAACCGCAAATCTGCCATAACAAAAGGCAATTTTTGAATATTCATTGGGGGTATAGGTGATATTTTCTTCTTTTTATTAAAAACACTGTTATTGGACATGAATGCCACTTTATATAC
>NW_015547711.1:95280-115504 GCF_001515605.1 Sinocyclocheilus anshuiensis
TATATATATATAGTTGTGGGCTTCTCTGAAGCATTTTTGCTCTGAAGGTGTTCAGGTATCATGACTATTTGACTTGGGCTGAACAGCAACAATTGGAGTTCTACCTCTTATTGCGTAGTTTTGAATTTCATGCCTGAAAACATTGCAAGCTTCCCATTTAAATTATTGCAGGGAGAAGAACCCAGTGAATCGGAAGGACCTAAACCTGTGGTGTTTTTGTTATGGAATGAGCTGTGAATTAGGGAAGGACTTGATGTTGCGACGAGGTGTTTTCTTTCCAATGCAATTTTTGATGCCCTTAGAAAGAGTGGTGGGCTTCTTTGTCTTCCTGTTTTTTGGCCCATGCAGCAAGACTGTCTGTTGTGAGGCCTTTCTGTGATCTTGCCCTTTTTTCTCCCTTGCCTTTCATGGAAACCTGTCCCAGAGAAATGCCATTGCTTTGATGGTGTCAAGAACAAAGTCTAAATGCTGCACTCCAAACTTGTTCCTTGCTTTTATAGAATGAAGAAAAAAAAAAAAGAAAAAAGAGTGGCGTGAAGAGTAGGATTGACCTTAAAATACCTCATATCACTGTAAAAATAAGAAAACCAGGGACATGTTTCATGTAGTGAAAATATTGTAGTATGTGTCAGCTTATTGTATAATCATATAAAGCCACCCGTGTTTACATAAAGCTAATTTGTTGGAGTACAATTTCATTTTTTTTTCTGTTAAGCGGTGATGCCAAGCAGTGTTTCATTGTAGAGTAATCCCTAGACTTTCATGATTTGTCTCATATCTCCCTTGTTTTTGTTACTTGCCATGTGTTTTGATATGATTTCTAGAGAGACTTTGTTTACAATAATGTACAAAAACACTAAAAAAATGTTTGTTTTCATTTTGTTTCTAATGCATGATATGAAGTTTTTTTTTTTTAATTTTTATGGCTTTCCTCTGATTACTATTGCACCAAATGTTTGTAGCATATATTGTCCCGACTTCAGTCTAATTTTTGTCATAGGGCTGTACGTGTCAGATGACTTTATAAATGATTAGGTAAGCCAATAAAAACCTTTTGTTATAAAACAAACCCTATTTTAACATTTGTCCAAATAAGGTTAGTGGGGTAACATTAGGCCAGTTAATACAGTAGGAAATGAGAATGTTTTTGTTTGGTTTTTTTCATGCTCTGTCTACTCAACTCTCGGTAATGATGTTCCTGAGGTTGTGATGTGGAAAAAAAAAAATCTATGTGATTCCCTTGGAATATGTATAGGAATGTGTTTTTGAATCGACTTAATTATGGGTATGTCACATGAAGATAGAGAAGAAGGTGTGTGAATGAAAATGGGATTTAAAAAGAGCATTCATGCCATTGTGTACAGTATAATGTAACTTTTTCTTGTTCAGTTATGGCCAAATTAAATGACATCTCAAAGGTAAGAAATGAGGATAATAATAATAAGCTGATGACAAATTTGAAAATTTTTGCAACAAGTAATATGAAGAGAATGCATTTTTTGCAAAATATTTAAGCAAATTGTTTGAATTAGATGTATTAAAGTATGCCCAACGTTTTAGTAAAAAATGTAGTTGCTTTGCCATTTACCAAACTAGTGTTTTAGAACTAACTTTAGGAGTTTGTACTTTAATTAAAATTAAATACTTAACGTGTACTCTTAATTCATTTTACTGAATTTAATTTCTAAGGAAATTAACATACAATTGCAAAATAAAATTAAAAGGGAAAATAGTTTTGAGTTTTTCAAAGGACATGCCATTTACCTCTACACTGGTTGTTTTGACCCAGCAGTTAGGTTAAATGTTTAACCCAACCTTCTGGGTAGTAACCCAACCACTGGGTCAAAACAACCCAATAGCTGGGTTTGTCCATATTTTACCCAGCGCTGGGTTATATTTAACTCAGCATTTTTTAGAGTGTATAGCTGTCAAAAGAGGAAATGTAAAAAAAAACATCCCTACCATATGGTTATTTACTGAATCGTTATCTGTTATGTATCACCAGGTGGCAGCAAAATTCACAAGTCATATAAAATCTTGACTCAAATTCTGTTGTTGCAACAAAAGGGTATATCCATTAGATCAAAATAAGTGATTTACCATTTATCTAACAAGGAAAAACCGTGTTCTGTTATTGGATGTTGTCAAATGTGATGAGTATTTTACATGAGTAAACATCAGTTCCTCTGGGCAAGAATCAGAGTTTAAGTCAGTCTGGGTTGAATCTTTTCTGAAATGTAAATTGATCTGTTCTGACAGCATTGGTATAAAATGGACAGCAGCACATGCTGGTATATCTTACAAAAAAAACAAAACCTTTTATTCATATTTTCATGAAGACACCTTTTCTGTAGCCTCTAGTGGAAAAAAGACATCATACATAAATTACAGTACAAAGGGCTTTATTTTATGAGCCCATACAAACAGGTTTCATGTTGCTGGGAAACAGAAAGATAAATAGTTTCCTGATTGAACAATTTAACCAAATCATATTTTTTTACAGTCAACCAGATCTCAATCAAAACATACACGATGCACAATGGCTGTAAATACTTGTTTTTTATTTGCCATCTGTAAAAAAATAGGTCGAACTTCAAGTAAATGGAGTTAGTGACTTAGCAACAGGACCATTTAAATTTCCAGTAAACCAGGCTTGACTGTTATGACTTGAACTCTGGTCAAAATTTACAATAGTTTGTTTTATTACATTTTAGCCTTTTATTACATAGCAGAGTGTGTATGTGCTTAAGGGTTTAGTTAACAGCGAGATTTAGTGAGATTCACTTTATAATGCCTCTCTGATTCAGCTCTCATAATCAGTATAAATGTTAAATAATGAATATGCAGTTGTCCGTTACAGTTTTAATAGGTTTTCTTTTTCAGCTCTTTCATACTATAACCTTGTAATCTAGAAATAAAAGGATTTTCAATGCAATACAGGTATTCCAAGTAAAATACAGGTAAAACTGTTTATATCAGTCCTGAATTAATGAAATTTAATTCAGATGTTCTCTCAGTGACTCAGTTGGACCTGGGTGATACTAGATTGGTGCGTGCTACATTTCATAAAAGGGTAAAGTGCATTAAGGCCCTCTAGATTAATAAAACACCAGATGACAACACACTTTAAGAGTTTTTATGTGACTGTAAACTTTTATGACAGTGATTCAGTCTGACCTACCATTTGTCACAAAATGTTGCATGGTGTCAGGCTATTTGAGTAGTGATGATGTTTGTGTGTATTCACTTCTTCAGTAGGCTACACTGTAAAAAAAATTCTGTAGTTTTTACAAAATAATTTTGGCAGCTGTGGTTGCCAGAATAATTTTGTAAAAAATACAGAAAAACTGTAAACACATTTACGGCCAAAAACGGTAAATTGTACAGTACAAAACTGTAATTTACAAACAAGAAAATTTGAATGTAAACCAGTAAATTCAACAATGCACACTGCTATTAAAATCTGTTTTGTACCTTTAACATACTGACAACCACCATAATAATGCAGGTGGTAAAAGAGAAAGCCACATGAAGAATCAAAGCTCATCACAAGTAGATTCGCCACAAGCAGAAGTATATACTAATATATAGAAGGTGCACAGAGTCATTCATGCAAACACAAAACACCATCATGGTAACACACATGATACTTAAATAATGCATTAAACTTTCATTAAACAACAGAAAATGTAACAAAGCCCAAATATACATAACAAAAACTATTAAAAAAACTTAATATCAGTTTACAGTTTTTGACTGTAAATTATGCATTTATTTGTTATTTTTACTTCTAAAAACTGTAAAATGAACAGCATTTTACTGTACAATTACATGAAATGTCTGGTTAGATATTTTACAGTTTTTCCCTGTATATAGTACGGGAACTTACTGTTAACCTATTAACAGTTTTTTTCCGTAGCGTTTTTACAAAATTTTACAGTTAAAATTACACTCATTTTTTACAGTGTATACTGTACAATTTGGCAATGTAATCACAAGTTGGTAATCCAATGTATTTTCCCCCCAAATTCTGACTGGTTTCAGAATTCACAACTCTTTTTTTTTTTTTTACAGTTCACATTAACGGACATTGTTCTCATCCCCCTATGTATTGTATTGAATATAGACGGTGTTGGAATGTCATGTGATTTTTGACCAAAGAACAGTATTAGTAATGTTATACATCAATATATCTTATGACGTGGTAATTATTTAAGAGCAGCCTTTGTTCATTTGCTTATCAAGGGTTTGGTGTCAAAGGTCCCAAAATTAATCAGTGGGTTTAAAAATATTTGCCCGCATATTATCTAATAAGTCGTAACATTCGTTTAACGAAATACAAAATCTTGTCATCAGAAGTCTGACTCTGGGTACATGACGTGCTATCAGTGCAGTGATGACATGGGCCGTTAAAGGTGCAATAGGTGATTGTCTTCAGAAATTTTTTTTGTTATGCTGGTTGAAAGTCTCTTCACATCACGACAGCAATCGCTAAGTGGTCTAAATGTATTTATCTGTATTTATATATTCTGTGGAAGGCGTAGGACCAAGAAATGTTCGTCCAATCAAAACGTTCAGTCCGAGCGTTTTAATTGGCTTATCTACCTGCCTATCAGCATATGTATTTGCATACCTCTGCGCACCCTGTTCGCGCAGACAGGATACGTCATCAGCGCGTTCACGCACGCTGTGCAGACAGAGCGAGAATAGCAGACAAACATTAACCAGCCGATCTTCCTTCATGGTATTGTAGTACTTTTACTAACTGTACTATAAAGTTTTCTCACCGGTGAATGACACATGATGTAGCCCAGCGGTTCCCAATTCCAGTCCTCGCGCAAGGGAAGCAGGGGACATCTGTTGAAGTTTACTTCACTTCAGAACATTCATTCACAGATTTGCGCTGCGCAGCGTCTTCACATACAGACGAAACTAGCGCGGTAAAGTTAGTTTTAGGTTTGATATTCGCTGGATATTCGCCTAGGCTGCTTTAGGGACCGTCTGCAAATTTACCTCTCAGTACGAAACGAAGTCCAATAATACAAATTAGGTTTACAACGCCATAGTAAATGCCTTGTGGGCAAACTGTAGACTGACTTACTACACATGAAATTTTGCCAATATCTTCCTTACTGTACATACAGTACATAATTATTCTTAGAAAACAATTACTGTAATTCACCATAAAGGGTTTTTTATGTTTCAAAGGCTGTAGTATGTTTGTAGTTACAAGACTGACTTACTACAGGTGAAAGTTTGCCAATATCTTCCTTACTGTACATACAGTACATACTTAATCTTAGAAAAAAATACTGTAGTTCACCAAAAGGGTTTTTTCATGTTCCAAAGGCTGTAGTATGTTTGTAGTTAAAAGACTGACTTACTACAGCTGAGATTTTGCCAAAATCTCCCTTACTGTATGTACAGTACATAATTATTCTTAGAAAACAAAAGGGTTTGTTCATGTTCCAAAGGCTGTAGTACATTTGAAGTTACAAGACTGATTTGCTACAGGTGAAATTTTGCCAATTTATTTCTTACGGTACGTACAATACATAATTATTCTTAGATAACAATTACTGTAATTCACCATAAGTGTTTTTTTATGTTCCAAAGGTTATAGTACATTTGTAGTTACAAGACTGACTTACTACAGGTGAAATATTGCCAATATCTCCCTTACTGTACATACAGTACATAATTATTCTTAGAAAAAAAATGCTGAAATTCACCAAAAGTGTTTTTTTTTTTTCACGTTCCAAAGGTTGCAGTATGTTCGTAGTGACCAGACTGACTGACTTACAGCTGAATTTTTGCCAATATCTTCCTTACTGTATATACAGTACATAATTATTCTTAGAAAACAATTACTGTAATTCACAATGAGGTTTTTTTTTTTTTATGTTCCAAAGGTTGTAGTACGTTTGTAGTTACAATACTGACTTACTACAGGTGAAATTTTGCCAATATATCCCTTACTGTACGTGCAGTACATAATTATTCTTAGAAAACAATTACTGTAATTGCCCAAAAGGGTTTTTTTTATTTGCCAAAGGTTGTAGTACATTCCTATTTACAAGACTGACTTACTACAGGTGAAATTTTGCCAATATATCCCTTACTGTACGTGCAGTACATAATTATTCTTAAAACAATTACTGTAATTGCCCAAAAGGGTTTTTTCATGTTCCAAAGGCTGTAGTACGTTTGTAGTTACAAGACTGATTTACTACAGGTGAAATTTTGCCAATTTCTTTCTTACTGTACGTACAGTACATAATTATTCTTTAAAAAATACTCTTAAAAAACAATTACTGTAATTCACCAAAAGGTTTTTTTTCTTGTTCCAAAGGTTGTAGTACGTTTGTAGTTACAAGACTGACTTACTACAGGTGAAATGATGCCAATATCTCTCTTACTGTACGTACAGTACATAATTATTCTTAGAAAACTATTACTGTAATTCACCATAAGGGTTTTTTTATGTTTCAAATGCTGTAGTACATTTGTAGTTACAAGACTGATTTACTACCGGTGAAAGTTTGCTAATATTACCCTTACTGTACATACAGTACATAATTATTCTTAGAAAACAATTACTATAATTGCCCAAAAGGGTTTTTTCATGTTCCAAAGGCTGTAGTACATTTGTAGTTACGAGACTGACTTACTACAGGTGAGATTTTGCCAATATCCAAGATATTTATATCAAAGATATTTTCTAAGAACAATTATGTACTGTACGTACAGTAAGGGAGATATTGGCAATATTTCACCTGTAGTAGATCTGTCTTGTAACTACAAACATACTACAGCCTTTGGAACATGAAAAAACCCTTTTGGTGAATTACAGTAATGGTTTTCGAAGAATAATTATGTACTGTATGTATAGTAAGGGAGATATTGGCAAAATTTCACCTGTAGTAAGTCAGTCTTATAATTACAAAAGTACTACAACCTTTGGAACATAAAGAACCCATTATGGTGAATTAAAGTAATTGTTTTCTAAGAATAATTATATACTGTACGTACAGTAAGTGAGATATTGGCACAATTTCACCTGTAGTAAGTCATTCTGGCCACTAGGAATGTACTACAATCTTTGGAACATGAAAAAACCCTTTTGGTGAATTACAGTAATTGTTTTTAAGAATAAGTATGTACTGTATGTACAGTAAGAAAGAAATTGGCAAAATTTCACCTGTAGTAAGTCAGTCTGGCCACTAGGAATGTACTACAATCTTTGGAACATGAAAAAACCCTTTTGGTCAATTACAGTAATGGTTTTTGAAGATTATGTACTGTATGTACAGTAAGGATTATATTGCCAAACTTTCACCTGTAGTAAGTCAGTCTGGCCACTAGGAATGTACTAAAACCTTTTGAACATAAAAAAAAACCCTTTTGGTGAATTACAGTAATTGTTTTATAAAAATAATTATGTACTGTATGTATAGTAAGGGTGATATTGGCAACATTTCAGCTGTAGTAAGGCAGTCTGGCCACTAGGAATGTACTACAGCCTTTGGAACATGAAAACAGCCTTTTGGTGAATTACAGTAATTGTTTTTTAAGAATAATTATGTACTGTATGTACAGTAAGAAAGAAATTGGCAAAATTTCACCTGTAGTAAATCAGTCTTGTAACTACAAACGTACTACAGCCTTTGGAACATGAAAAACCCTTTTGGTGAATTACTGTCATTGTTTTCTAAGAATAATTATGTATTGTACGTATAGTAAGAAAGAAATTGGCAAAATTTCACCTGTAGTAAATCAGTCTTGTAACTACAAACGTACTACAGCCTTTGGAACATGAAAAAAAACCCCTTTTGGTGTATTACAGTAATTTTTTTCTAAGATGAATTATGTACTGTATGTACAGTAAGGAAGATATTGGCAAAATCTCACCTGTAGTAAGTCAGTCTCATAACTACAAATGTACTACAGCCTTTGGAACATAAAAAAAAACAAAAAAATTTGGTGAATTACAGTAATTTTTTTCTAAGATTAATTATGTACTGTATGTACAGTAAGGGAGATATTGGCAAAAGTTCACCTGTAATGAGTCAGTCTGGCCACTAGTAATGTACTACAGCCTTTGGAACATGAAAAAACCTTTTTGGTGAATTTTAGTACTGTTTTCTAAGAATAACTACGTACTGTATGTACAATAAGAGAGATATTGGAAAAATTGAATGTGTAGTAAGTCAGTCTTGTATCTAGGAATGTACTAAAACCTTTGGAGTGCGGGAAAAAAATGGGTAAATTGCTATAATTTTGTCATAAAATGTTTGTGTACTGTACATACAGTAAAGGAGGTATTGGTAAAATTTCACCTATAGTAAGTTAGTATTGTAACTAGGAATGTACTATGACCTTTGAAACATTAATAAAAACACTTCTGGTGAATTACAGTATTTTTTCATGAAAATATTTGTGTACTGTACAGTAAGGGAGATATCGGCAAAATATCAAATGTAGTAAGTCAGTCTGACCACTAGAAATGTGCTACAACCTTTGGAACATGAAAAAAAAACCTTTTGGTGAATTTTAGTACTTTTTTTCTAAGAATAATTATGTACTGTATGTACAGTAAGAGAGATATTGGCAAACCTTCACCTGTAGTAAATCCATCTGGCCACTAGGAATGTACTACAACCTTTGGAACATAACAAAAGCCTTTTGGTGAATTACAGTAATTGTTTTCTAAGAATAATTATGTACTGTATGTACAGTAAGGGAGATATCGGCAAAATCTCACCTGTAGTAAGTCAGTCTGGACACTAGGAATGTACTACCACCTTGAACTGCCGTTTGGGTACTTACAGTAGTTTTTTATGCACATAATTGTGTACTGTACTGCATATATGAAGGAAGGTATTGGCAAAATCCCACCTGTAGTAAATCACTGAGAGTTATACACGCTTTACAGTTTGGCAATATTTTATTTGAAATGTTAAAAGTCACTTTAGTTAAAATACATATACATTTAAAACCAAATCGGTGGAATTGTCAGACGGTCCCTTACGCATCAAGCGCCGCTATAGCACGTCAAAGCTTTTTCCAGTTTAAATTTGCTGCTACAATACACTTAGGCGGTTTTTAAATAAGATTTTCATGTCGATATAAAGTTGTTGCATATTCTTAAAACTAATCGTGGTAGTGGTATCTTTGTAGGACTGTCGTCGACTCTATAGAACAGTGGCACGCGAAAGCGAATGTCTGGCGAATATCGAACCTAAAACTAACTTTACCAAGCTGACGAAACTTACTTGTGAAGTGTGACATAATATACCTCTGTAAATAAATACTATTTAAATTCACGTCTCGCATACTTTAATGCCCTTTGTATGGAACATATACGCTCGCTTCGAACTGGAATCATGGCGGAATATCCGGTGATGTACACTTCCCAGGGCACTCACGGTCGAATAGAACAAACATCGCACGTGATAAGAGATACATATGAAATGTGCAGAGCAGGAGGGCGTGAGGATTGGAATTGGGAACCGCTGATGTAGCCTATTGTAATGTTGTCTCTGGTGTTCTGATCTGTGAGTGTAAATGCGTTCAGGGGGCGTGGCCTTGGATGGAGATTGCAGGGAGGGTGGGACATTGGCTTTCAGTGCTATCAGGCTAAAGTTAGCATTTTCCAAGATCTCCTACTGCACCTTTAATTAAGTGAAGAACTTAACTGACTTCTGAAAATAAAAGTTAAATTGATATTTATATAGTTTGTCCACTTAAATAGGCTACGTGTTGCATATGTCTTTGGAATTTATAGGCTGAGCACAATAAGGAACTATTCCAAATCATTCTTATAAGTCAATTATGTATTGTTTACGCTTATTTAAACCCCATGCGCAGCATATTCAAGTGTAATTAAGCGTATTTAAATATTAATATTTAAACATCTTCGGTCAACAAACTTCCCTGTAGTTCACCTGCATTACCCTTCCGGGAGGTGTGACTTTACAGTAGACGTCAATGTCATTATTTATCTTTAGCGCTCCCCCTGATCGCAGGATTTAAACTGGTCTACCTAACACCTTCTAATCACTGAACAGAGAGCAGTGCTAGACAAACAGTCACCAGAGGATCTGTTTTTTTTTCTTTTTTTTTCTCTCTTTACGGTACCTGTTTCTTACGATAAGTAGCCTACTGCACTGCCATTCGGACTAAAATTTGAAAATGAATATACCACTAAAGACCATTCTGATCTTCTGCTTGGTGGCTGCAACGACTGCACAATGTGAGTGTATTTCTTAGAGAAATGTGGATGGGATGTCATATTTAGCTGAAAAAAAAAAGTTCCTTGGCTGGTCGTTGTAGACTATTATGGACATATATATTATTGGATTCTTAAATCGTGATTGCAAATTGGCTTACACTTACGTTTTAAACGATTGTTATTGCTGTAAACTCTGTTGTCATGTTGGTAGTAATGTTTTGTAATTCGGACACAAGTTTTCAGAATCCTTGACTACTTGGTTTAACATACTTGGCTTAGACCTAACTTTATAATTACTTAATTATTCATCATTTTGTGTGTGTTAACGTAGAAAATTTGTAATTTATTTAAATGATTTTGAAGAATGCTTAAGTCTTGAACTTTAGTTCATTAAATATTAAAATAGTGACATTCTTAATGACCTGCCATCTTTAAGAATAATTTATTAGATCCTCTAAAAGCCAAAAATAATTCACAGTTATGGATTGTTTGACGCTTTGTAGAACTTTTTGTCACAGAGTAATGAATAATCCTAAATCAACACTTGAATTTTCTGTTATTTATCTGCAGACAGGCTGGCCAGTTGAGTTAACCATTTATTTGAGATTTCAATCAGTGTGCCTTAAAATTTAATTTTTAAAGGGATAGTTCACCCAAACAGTCATTTTTACTTAGAAGAGCTCAAGTTGGTAAGCAACTAGTTGGGCAACCTCATATTTTATATAATGACCTTATATTTGCTAATATTTTTTGTGTTTTATTTTTTGTTTTGTACTCGATTTTAGGCGTGGAAAAACAATATTACATAAATTCTTTACATATGTACTTTACATGAATGCTCTTTTGGCTAGGCATATTCTATTAATTATTAATTTGGAGTAGTTAACCTTGAGCTGGCACTTCCTTGTAGATGGGAAATTGGCATGTGAACTTTGTTATTTTCATCATGAGGTGTCTGAGTAACTGTTGAAATTGTATTGCTTACAAAGTCCATACCATTTTTATTGGATTTTCAAAGATTATTTTCCACTGATATGAGTAGATAAGGTATGATTAAGGACCCCAAATAGAGAACTTATTTGATTCAAATAGACTTGAAGACAAAGCAGTTTTTTCCAGGAAGCAAACAATGAAAAACAAACAACTACATAATTTTTTTCCTTTTGCATTTTTCTTCATATCTTCAAGTGACATTTCTGATAACTTGCACATAGTCACATATACAGTGGCCTCAAAACATATTTGTAAGCTTAAGTCATACAAAATGTTATATTATTACGTTAATCTGTTAACTATGGGCATGCCATTAACATTTGACAACCAGACATTGTCGACATACTTTTGTCTTAATTTTGACAATATATTTATAATTTGATGCATAATAAATCAGTTTTATTTTTTTATTTTGCTTGAAATCTGTGTACGTGTTAAATTTCTTTAAAATAAATGCCTCTTATTTTGATATTTTATGATTCTAATGTGAAGCCATTCATACAGCTTAAATGTTTGAAATATTTTTGGAGACACTGCACACATTTTATCTAATCACATCTTTATTTGGTTGTTTTACGTACCACAGCATAAGGTTATTTGTCACTTAGACATGTTTATTCAAAGTAACTTTCAGTAATTGTGTTAGTTAGTTAGTAACATTCATAGTGCAACCTTGGGCTGGGTGCCTTGGTGAATACTATAATAACGCTAAAGTTCATGTTTTTCCCCCTCATTCAATATTATGTTGACAATTCAGATTATCTAACATTAAGAATCAGCTGAATCTGTCTGTCAACTACACATATAATTGGCTGAATCTGGTCTGTCAAATACACATAATATCATATAATGGTTTTATGGAAAACATGGGGGTAGTTTCATCATGCAGAATGGACTATGCGATTAAGAGAAAACAAAGAAGAGTAGAGAAAAGCATAGTGTAATTCTAATGTGTCACTGTTTCCAGGTAACATATTTCATGATTTTCCTCCCATTTCTTGTTCACCATATCATATGGTCTTTCTGATGCCTTCCTTTAACATGAAAAATCTCCCACCACAGCTACTACAGATGTAACAAGCAGTTTCACAGCTGAGAGCACAGATACTCCTACCAGCACAACTGATGCCATCACAGTCACCACAGAAGGTATTCTCATCTCCATAACCAGGAACTCCACCATCAGGCCTAAAGGCTACATAGTAACTTTTAATCATAAGAAGAAATTGTCCTTAAAATCATAGTTCACGCAAAAAAAAAAAAAAAATCTTTACTGTTGTGTTGATTATTTAAATTGCCTTGACATTTTCTGCTACAGTGTACTTGTTACTGTTTCATAACAGCAGGCTGATTTTGTTTTCTGAAAGTTAGCAGCACCCTGGTTCCCTTGACAAAAAAGTTTATGATTCTTACATGTTTTATTCATCATGATAATCCAAACAAATAAACCCAACTTTTATTAATTTTGAATCCTAAATACAGTCAGAAGTAATAAGCTAAATGTAGGCTAGAAATGAGCTACACTACGGTTGCATGACTTCAACATTACCATTATTAAGCTTCTGACAACTTTTTCATTCTTCATTTAAAAAACATTATCCCTGAAAGCTTACAATAGAGTTGTTTGCAAGAGCGTGATTATAAACACAGTAAGGCTGTAGACTAGAAAGTAGCTGAGTTTATTTTTTTGTCATTTTGACTTTTAATGTCCCCAAAAACCTCAGTCCCATTTAAGAACTTGTTAGCAACCGTCTTTTTCAAGACAAGTAAAAGCTTTTTAAAAAATCACAAGGGGGTATTACTGATGTAGTGTATGTCATAGAATAAAACATGAAAATACCTTGAGCTTGTGTTAACCATAATGTAATTTGTTACATGTCTATCCTGACCACTCAATTCTGATTCATCAATCGTGCCATTCAAAGGTTTAGTATTTCCTATATTCACAGCTGCTGATGGTAACAGCGTTGACTTTTTTATTATTTGTATTTCAGGTAAAAGCTGTCTTTGCAGTATTTAGGGTAATGAAAAGGGATGGGGTTTTGCTTAAAACAAATAATCTGCTGTAGAATGTTTTTTTTTCTCTTGTATTAGACACAACAACATAAAGTTATAATGTGATATATTCCATTTTACATACGTAAAATACATGTAACATTACACTTCTTCCCCCATGATTAACATCATTGGATCTTCAAAAAAAAGATTTCCTTGGCTATAAAATCCAGCATTTTTTTATGTCATTGGAGCTTCAAAAAAGAAAGCTTTCCTTGGATATAAAACGCAAAATAAGATACAAATATATAATGGTCATTGTTGTTTTGAAGAGCACAAGTTGGTAAGCAAATTGGGCTGGGTGCCTTACTGAAGAGGATAGTAACTCAACAGTTCATGGTTTTTCCCCTCATTCAATTTTGTGTAGAAACTTCAGACTATCTAACATTGAGAAACATTCAGAACACGATCTGATGAATCTTTCTGATTTCTAATTATTATTATTATTAAATTATTAAATTAAATGATTCTTTCTGTCAAATATACATAATATCATATAATGGTTTTATGGAAAACATGGGGTAGTTTCCTCATGTAGAAAGGACTATGCGATTAAAAGAAAACAAAGAAGTGGTGTTTGGTATTTTGTGTGTGGATTTGGCAGTGGGAACTTTCCCAGCTGTAATAGAAGAGTAGAAAAAGCAGAGTGTAATGCTAAAGTGTCACTGTTTCCAGGTAACATTTCATGTTTTTCCGGTAACACTTTATTTCGATAGTCCACTTTAGACATTCTATTAACAGTAAGTAACTTTGCAACTACATGTCAACTAGCAGTTAGTAGAGTGTTAGTAGACTGTCTGCTTAATATCTTCTAACACTTTCTTTGTCAACTTATTCTACTAACCCTAAACCTACCCTAACAGTCTACTCTGAGAGTTAGTAGACATGTAGATGCAAATTAATGAGAATTAGTTGACATGTAGTTGACATGTAGTTACAAAGTTACTTATAGTTAGTATAATGTCTAAAGTGGACTATCGAAATAAAGTGTAACCGTTTTTCCTCCCATGTCTTGTTCACCATATCATATGGTCTTTCTGATGCCTTCCTTTAACATAAAAATCTCCCACCACAGCTACTACAGATGTAACAAGCAGTTTCACAGCTGAGAGCACAGATACTCCTGCCAGCACAACTGATGCCATCACAGTCACCACAGAAGGTATTCTCATCTCCATAATCAGGAACCCCACCATCAGGCCTAAAAGCTACATAGTAACTTTTAATCATAATAAGTTGTCCTTAAAGGCATAGTTCCAGCAAAATATAATACATTTTGTCTTTATTTACTAATGTGTTGATGTTTTAAATTGCCTTGGCATTTTCTCCTTCAATGTAGCCTACTTGTTACTGTGTGATAACAGCAAGCTGATTTTGTTTTCTGAATACAATGCTAGAGAGAGATATAGAGTGCTGCAGTGATGACATTTTTTGTAGGCCAACCCGCAAGTTATCATCACCCTGGTTCCTTTGACAAAAAAAGTTTATGATTCTTATGTTTTATTCAGCATAATCCTCACAAATAAACCCAACTTTTATTAATTTTGAATCCTAAATACAATCAGAAGTAATAAGCTAAACATAGGCTAGAAATGAACTACACCACAGTTGCATGACTTCAACATTACCATTAAGCTTCTGACATCTCTTTCAGTCTTGATTTAAAAAAAAAACTTTTTCAAGAAAAGTAAAAGCTTTAAAAAAAAAATCACAAGGGGGAATTACTGATGTATTATATGTCATAGAATAAAACATGAAAATACGTTGAGCCTGTGTTAACCACAGACCTTATATTGGGAATTTAACTAAAATGGACGACGAAAGCAGTGCTAAAAATGCAAAAAAAAAAGGTTTTGATCTATGTTATCTCTGCAGCACTCTTTAAAGGAGACATATTATGCCCCTTTTTACAATATGTAATATAAGTCTCTGGTGTCCCCAGAATGTGTCTGTGACGTTTCAGCTCAAAATACCACACCGATATTATATCTATTTTGAGTAGAAGCAGAAACACGCTGTTTTTCGTGCCTGTCTCTTTAAATGCAAATATGTTGCTGCTCCCCGCTCCTTTTTCCGAAATAGAGCTGTGGCTGGCTGTGCCATTAGAGCTCGGACCTGCTAAAAACATCTGTTTTGGTTCTAATTATCATGTTTATTGCGCTGAAATCATGCGTTTTAAACCATATTAGTTTAAACGTATGATATACGGTTTTCTGAGTGCACACATCCGAAGCACACGGACAGAAAGCAGCTCTCACAGCATGTGAGTACTAAACTAAGTTCTCATTCACATTTCACACACAAGTTTACGTTTAAAACACACATGAGTTATGAAAACAGTCGGTTATGTCTGTGAAGGTAAAGAGCTGGGAAAGAAATCGTATGTTTATATTAGATCTGTGTGGCAACAGCTTAATATACAGTAAATAAATCAATAAATCCTCTGCTCTGTTGTCTCCTCTGAGGCTGGGACTCTAAATAGTGTTCTGTTTTCATCTGTGCAGCCAAAGACAGAACAGTTAGCGTGTTTTGCTCAAACCTTCGCCATGGCATTAGAACTGGTACACTGCTGTTGCTTGCGAAATCAAAATGACGGCGCCATGGGTGGAAACTTACAGATTAAGGGGCGGTAATATTATAATGAGATGCCTTTGCGACATCACTAGGGAAGCGAAATCAGACTCGCTCGTTTTTTCAGACGCTTGCAGAAAAAAGGCTTACCAAAACAAAGTTACTGGGTTCATCTTTTTCACGTTTCTTTGGTTGGTAGATGCACTGGGGACCTGATTGATTATAGCACTTAAAACCTGGAAAAGTCAGATTTTCATGATATGTCACCTTTAAGGTCTGTCATATAACCATTATGTAATTTGTTACATGGCTCTCTTGATCACTCAATTCTGATTGGTCAGTCATGCCATTCAAAGGTCTATAGTAGGGATGCACCGAATGTTCAGCAACTGAAATTATTCGGCCGAAAATAGCAAAAAAAAGCTCTTTCGGTGTTTGGCCGAATAAGCGAAAAGACCGAATAAATTGTACCGAACAATGACGTGATGCGATCAAATAAGAGGAAGGGGTGAATGTTGCTGGTTACTGTATGGTGATTGAAATCGTGAAATGGCTTTAAACAATTACGTTCGAATTGCATGTATTCTGACAGCGCTGCACAAACTCGCGGCGCTATCTGCTTGTTAAAGGGTTAGTTCATCCAAAAATGAAAATTGGCTTGTGTTTTACTCGCGCATTCATAATAAAACGTGCTTCACACGGCTCCGGGGCGTGAATAAAGGCCTTCTGTAGTGAATCCATGCCTTTTTGTAAGAAAAATATCCATATTTCAAACGTAATAAACACTTTTTATCACTTCCACCAACTGTCATACGTGGAAGCCATTCCGGCGGATGACCTAGCACGTCGGTGTTGTGTGATAAGTGACGAACGCGGAGAGACAACAAAACAAAACGCCGGTCACGAATTAGAAGAACAGACTGAAGATTTGCAAAGAAAAATGTCGGAGGATTTCGATATAAGCCAAGAGGAGACTCTTGCTAAAGTAAAGAAACTTTGCTTCCTTTGCTCCTATAAACAAACCCGTGAGACTAGCATATCTCAGAGGCATGCCCGCTGCGCATACGTCATACGCCCTCTATTAATACATTTATTATAACATTCACAATTGGGATCTGTAATATTTTCTAATGTTTAAAAAAAAAATGTCTTCCGCTCAGCAAGGCTGCTTTTATTTCAAAAATGCATGCCTTATTCAAGAAGGGGGTCTGATGGCCAAAAAATATTATTTTACTAACTTATTAATTTTGTTAAATTGTGCTTTGTTAGTATAATGTCTGCTAGAATGTAAAAAAAATGTTCAGTGTTAAATATTTTTAAATTATTTTTTGTAATTGATTTTTTCTTTGAAAAACAAGACAAAATAGTAAAAAGCACATTTTGGCTATTTCATTTATGCAATGGTGAAAAAAATTGGCAAAATACGTGGGGGGAAAAAAACTAGAAAAACCGTGTTCGGTATTCGGCCTTCGGCATTCGGCCCAGTGTTTCATTTTGTTTGGTTTCGGCTTCGGCCAAGAATTTTCATTTCGGTGCATCCCTAGTCTATAGTGTTTCTTAATATCCACAGCCACTGATGGAAACAGCATAGTCTGCTTATTAATATAACTACATAACACTGCAGAGTGCAGACTCGCTCTTTCTTGTTTCATACAATCGCAACTTAAGTTTTAACATTATTTTTAATATTGTTATAGTGTTCATCTTGTAGGCAGATTGTTTTGTAAAATGTATTTTTAATTTTTTTCTTAGTGGCAGCTATAAGATAAAGTACAGGTAAAGGTATAAAATATTGTCAACTCAAATCAATATTTCTTCTACACATATTTATTTAATAAGTAGCTGTGTAATATTGAATAATGAAATTACAGTCAGGTCATTATCAGAAAAATGACCAGATTATCATTAAGAAGGTCATTGTCACAAAACAAACCCCTTCAGGGTGATATAAGACTGATCACCCAGTTGGAGTTTATTATGGTCTTTCTGCAACCTCCCCTTACATAAAACCTTTCCCGCAGCCCCTCAGGAAAGCACTATGACACAAGGTACTCCCACCTTTTTAATCCTAAATCCCACCAGCTTGCCTAAAGGCTACATAATAACATTTTTACTTAAGAAGTCATTCTCAAATGCATAGTTCACCCAAAAAATTTAATTGTTTTTCTGTACTATCGTGTTAATGGTTAAAATAATTTTCCTTTTTTTATGCTGCAGTGTCCTTGTTTCTGTTTGATAAGTAAGAAATAAACCTGATCATCTTCTCTGAATCCAAAGCTGGTCTATTAGGTCTGCCATACAAACATTATGTAATTTGTTACATGGCCCTCAGGATCACTCAAATCTGATTGTTCAGTTGCGGCATTCAGTATTCTGATATTTCTTCATTTTTGCTGTGTTCGGTGGCAATGCCATATGTCAGTCTGCACATTCATGTAACTGAAAAAGTGCTACTTTCATATGTCTTGTATAACACTGAACTCACGCTCTCTTATTTCATAAAAATGCACATTGTGCCATCTTGCATCTCAGTAATCAGTTGTAATAAAAATTACTTGGAGGATTCAGTATTAATATTACCAGGATTCTTGGAGGTTTCAGAATTAACATTATTATTGTAGTAGTGATCATCTTTTTCTAGACCAATTGTTTTGTACAATGTAATTGACTATTTTTCTTAGAAGAAGCTTTAAGATAAAATACAGGTAAAGGTATAAAATAATTTAAACTCAAATCATTATTTCTTGTCCACATATTTATTTGATAAGTAGCTGTGTAAAAAGTGGGATAATGTACCTACAGTCAGAAGGTCATTATCAGAAAACTAACCCATTCAGGGTAATATAAGACTGGTCCTCCTGATGCAGTTTATTATGGTCTTTCTGCAACCTCCCCTAACATAAAACCTTTCTCCACAGCTCCTGAGGAGACAAGTACTGGTACTTTTAACACAGACACAACAACTGATTCTACAGATGATACTCCTGCCAGCACAACTGCTGCCACCACAACCACTACGACACAAGGTACTCACACCATCATAGTCTTAAATCCCACCAGCAAGCCCAAATGCTTCATAATAACATTAAATCATTAGAAGAAGTCATCCATAATCCTGTCATAATTTACTCACTGTCCTTCCAATCTTGTATGACCTTCTTCTGTGAAACATAAAAGACGAAATTTTAAACAATGTACTTGCAATTACAGTGGATGGGGACTGAAGCCTTTAAGCTTCAAAAAGGCAAAAAAAATTTGAATTAAAGTGTCATAAAGATTTAAAATGAGTTAAAACCAGGAGCTTAATAATACTGATCTGTGAACTAATCATTCAGAACAAAAATGTGAACTAGATCAATCGATGCATTTAAGACTTCCCTTTTTTTTTTTTCTTTTTTTTTTTACCAATCAGATATTGCTACACCATGAACTTGCCAAGGGTAAACTATAGGACAAATGTCAAGATTTTCAGTGAATAATGACTTAAATTTTAGCCTGTTTTATTTAGCTTCATGAAACTTGGAATATAGCACAGAGGTCATATGGACTACTTTTATGACACTAGTGCTTTGAGTCTTTTTTGAAGCTTGAAAACGTGGCAAATGATTGTCATTTTAGAATATATTGATTAAGTAATTTACAGAAAATAACCACTGCTGGAAAAGATCTTTTCTGGTTCACGCAGGTTAAAAATGGCATCATGTTTGTTCATTTTCAAGGTCCCTGTGAATCAAGTCCTTGTATTGGAGACAGTACCTGTGAAGAACGGTTTGGGGGCTTCTTTGCTTGCATCTGCAGGCCTGGGCTTGTTTACTTGGAAATGAGAGGCTGTATTCAAAGTATGATTGGCTCAGTTTTGAATCATCATAACATAAGTGTAGATGTGTGACACAATAATATGCTTAAAGGGTTAGTTCACCCAAAAATGAAAATTAGCCCATAAATTACTCACCCTCAAGTCATCCTAGGTGCATATGACTTTCTTCTTTCAGACGAATCCAGTCGAAGTTATATTAAAAATGGTCTTTGATCTTTCAAGCTGTTTCATGGCACTCAGCGGGTGTTGCATGCATCCGCCCAAAAGCAGTTAAATAAAATGCGCTGATCCATTAAAAAAAAGTGTCTCACACGGCTCCGGGGGGTGAACAAAGGCCTTCTGTAGCGAATCGATGCGTTTTTGTAAGAAAAATATCCATAGTCAAAACGTAATAATCACTTTAATGTAGAGTTTAATGTGGAGAGATCAAAACAAAACAATGGTCAAGAATTAGAAGTACAAAACAAGGATTTGTAAAGAAGAATGTCGGAGGATTTCGATATAAGCCAAGAGGAGACTGGTTTTCCTTTGCTAAAGTAAGGAAACTTTGCTTC
>NW_015547711.1:115539-115797 GCF_001515605.1 Sinocyclocheilus anshuiensis
TTATAACTCCGACTGGATTCGTCTGAAAGAAGAAAGTCATATACACCTAGGATGATTTGAGGGTGAGTAATTTATGGGCTAATTTTCATTTTTGGGTGAACTAACCCATTAAAGCAGACACTAAGTTGCCTTTGGTATATAAATTAAGCTTAATGTTTCATGTAACCTGGTGAATCTAACTGCCATTATCTGCTTTCCTGTGACTTGAGAATATCAATGAACACATTCACTTATGTTATACTGTTTATATATATATAT
>NW_015547711.1:115807-130031 GCF_001515605.1 Sinocyclocheilus anshuiensis
AGGTCTTCCCAGGTAGTTTATCTTTGGCAAGGGTTTATAATCCAAATATGGCTAACAAAATGTCTGAAGAGTTTCAACAGATAGCAGGTGAAATTGAGAAGCAGGTAAGAGACTGAATTTCCTTTTAGATTTGTGTAGACATTCAATCCAAACCAACACACTCTATAGCAGCATGTCTAGCAAGATTTTCCATTTTTACATCGTAAATGATGAGTGATATAAATAAATGGTGGTGAATAAGTAACAGATGATGTCAAACAGCATTGCTTTCTATATTCTTAATCCAAATACAGCTCAGAAACTCCCTGGGTGATGACAGTGGCTACATTAATTCCATCGTTTTCAGTCTAAGGTTAGTACCACTTGTTATAATAGCCTTTCCTTTAAACATTAACTTGTGAATGTAATAGCTTCTGAGACACTTTTTAGTTTTCTTTTACTCATTGTTGAATATAAATCACAAATAATAATTCACACTTTCAGTCTTAGCATTATGAGATAGAGTAGAACAGCTTTAATTTGGCCCCTAGTTAAAGGCTAATGAGTTTAAATCTTTTAACAATGTTTGCTTCCCCACATGAATTATTTCATATAAAATAAGTTGTTTTGCGTGTTTTTCATAATTTCTTTTTACAGTAGTGGCAGTGTAATTGCAGAAGTGCAGAATTTCTACGACTTGTCATCCAGTGCCACATCGGATTCAGTTGGGAAGAAGATTGATGATGCACTTTCTGAAATTGAAAACGCCACTAATTATGAACGTACATCTGAGGCTTCTTTTTACCAGTTTTTCTGCAATGATTTTGAACAATGTAACAATTTCAAGCATTAGAAAGAAGCATACATTAGTACATTTTAACTTATATACTCAATTCACAGGAGGCAGTATGTGTGATCTTGACATTTGTGACAGTACCACCACCAAAGCCTGTGAAGAACAAGTGGCTAGTGGTACTGTAAGGTGTACTTGCAAAGATGGGTTCATCAGGTCACAATTCACATCACTTTTCTGCCATCGTAAGTATCTTTTTTGCTCCCTAGTATTTATGCACAACTTCAAAACATTCAAACTGGTCCTCATAAATTTACTATTGTGCTCCCATCTTTTTATAGCTTGTCCGAATGGGGAAATGGCAGTGGGTGAAGACAGCTGTAAAAAGTATGCACTTGCATTATTTCTTTAAAGATTTTAATGAATACATTTTCTATATGAAAATTTTATTATTATTTCATAAACAATTAATGTTATCCCAGGGACCACTAAGGTCCTCTGTGGTATGGTATAACATACTCATTAAGCCCACTAATTAAAAAAAAAAAAAGCCCCATGAATTGAAGTGATCGATCTGTAACATCTATATTAACTGGTTTTATTTAAGTAAAATATTATTAAATATGACTTAATGAACCTGAATACATAAGGTTACACCAGTTTTTAAATTAGGCAGAAATAGCTCCTTAAGGATGTTCCCTGTATTTACATGTTACAGGGCAAAAGCATATATGTAATGTCAGATGTGTCATAAGGAGAGTTGTGGTTCCATGGTATCACTGAGAGATGTTTTGATTATTTTAGGTGTTCTTTTGGTTTCGCTGGATTTAATTGCAATGATCGTAAGTCAGCTGTCCACCATCATCTGAATCAAGCTCATCTTCTCTGTTATACTACTTCTGAGGAACATTTATGCATCTGTGTGTAATGCAAATTCTCATTACAGCATATCTTTTGGTTGTGATCGTGGTGTCCACTGTGTTGGGTGCATTGCTGATCATCTTTATTGTGGCCCTGATAGTTGTAAACTGCAGGTGAAAATCCACAACACATTTTCTAAGTCCATTTACACAAACATTCTATGGATTTAAAACACTAATTTTGTTTGTGTGTCCATTTACGATTGTAGGAATCAAAAGGGAAGCTCCTCATCCCAGGAAGATTTTAGCTCAAGCTATGGCAATAAGGAATTACATAAACCTACCGGAGTTCCCAGGATTCCTCGGGCCAACCCTGATGCTGGCTGGAAGTCTAACAATCTGGAGATGACCGATAGTGGGAGCAATCAGGCACTGGTGACCAGAGATCGCCCAGAGAGCAAAGCGGTAAGACCAGCACTACAACACTACTGTACTAGCTGGGCTTATTACAGGCAACATGAATTTTAGTGATGACCCTTGTTGAGCATTATCTATTATCCATATAACTATTTGATCAAAGTGATAAAATCACATTTATTAATAAAGCACCTCTAAGTATCTAAAAACATTATTTGTGTTTTTGTAGCGCTACACTGATTACGATGAGGACGTGAGTAATAGGGGTCAAGTTCCCCCAGCGTACTCCGGCTATGGTGGGAGAGGAGTGGAAAATGGTGGTGTCCACAACCCATACTTTCGGCAAGATGATGACAGAATGCGCAGATATTAACATAATTTAATCAGGAAAATCACTGCATTTGTATGATTTTTCTTCATCTTCATGTGGATTGAATTACATTTTTTTATTTCTTTGTTGACCCAAATTTGAAGATTTTAATGGGAAAATAGTTATTCCCTTTTATATGAATCTTTCATTAACCATAGGAACAGAATTCAGATTTCCTTCGTATTTACATTCTGTGGTATTAGCAGCTAATGAAATTCGGTTTATGGGCTTCAATCTTGATCTAAGCTTTTGCTTTAAAAGTATTTGGACAAAATGTCGTTCCTCAACTGTTGAATGGAAGCTGTGTTGCAGAGGCCTTCGATTTGACAGTGACTCCTCCTGTTCTACATTATTTCTTTTTCTTTTCCATCTTACAAATTTAAAATCATTTTGTTTTTCAGTTCCAACAAAACATATTTTAAACCACATCCATGCTTTTAATGCAATAGTTGTTTAAGTCAGATATTTAAATGTTCATATTTATGACATTTGTTTAATGCTTGGGCTGGAAACTCAGGTCTACAAAATAAATCAAAACAAATCAATGTTTCTTTTGAGATATTCAAGCAGTGATGCGCCTTATTTATTCAGGAAGAGAAATTATGATTAACTGTTCTAACTGTAACTATGCCAATTGTATTTTATTACAAATGATTTTAAGAAATAATAATAAAAACAGTATATTTTTGTATTTAAATAACATGGAGTTAATAAAGCATTTGATTTTTAAATAATGTATTCAAAGGTATCTGCATGTTCGTTAGTGTATGACATTTTAAACAAATGAGATATTCTTATGAAACAGACACATAATTTGTATTCATTCTGAATTCATACATTTAAATGCTTAGTTTTTCAAATGCCATATATTCTGACATTAAAAACAGAATATTAAAAGCTTACAATAAAAGCTTAAACAATTTTTGTTTGTTTGCAACATAGCCGACTTTTATAATTTTCCTTCCTTCTATCTTTTTTTTTTTTCCCCATTCGATTCTGAAATTCATTTCATTCATGTAAATTCACCCTTGTGCACTGCACTAAACACTTGTAAATACACTATATTATGCACTGTACTACACTGCATTTAATCATTATTAATGCTGTATAAGTTAATGATGAACTCATAACTTAAATGACTTTATATGCCATCTCACTTAGCATTACCCTGTCCCACTTTGCAAATATGTCTCAGATACAAGAAAATGTCTCAGATACATTTCTTGGGACACAAGAAAAAAAAAAATTCTGTAGAAAATATTCTGATTTGAAATTGCTTTGCGTTTTCTGACAATTCACATCATAAATTCTGCAACTTATACCTCACAAGCTTTATCACCAGATTTCTGTGTCATTATTTTAGATTTCTACATGATTTTCCCATAAATGGTTATCAAATGAGCTCTGCCACAATCGTCAATGTGACATCAACTTAAGAACCCCAAAAAAACGTTTATCTCCCAAAGATAAATGAGTGATATTTAACTATTTCACAAAATTCATATGGGTAAAATTTACAGTCTTCTTTGGCCTTAATTACCCTATAAGTTGAGAATACAATTTTTTCCCCCCAAAGATTACTTACAAATTGTATAATCAAAAAGCAAATATTATTTAAACACATCTCTGCAATGTATTCATAACATTGTATAGTGGAAAAATTAGATTTATATCCAAGAGTGCTGAAAAAGTGGTCCAAAATCAATTTAAATACACTGATTTTCAATACACAATATGCCTAGCCATATTACAGTTACAGTAGCAAAACAAAATCCAACACAAACCAAAAGGATTATTATATAGACAAATTATAAATATATAGACATACAGTATATTCCATTTCTTAAACATTCATAAAAACGTTATGGTAAATGTGTACCCCAAAACACTTTTTTTTTTGATGACTGTTTTCTTTTTCTTTTTTTTTCTGTAGAATTTGACACCGAACTTAAAATGCTTTCACTAATTCTGAGACATAGTTAATTTATGTGTCAGTCGGTACACTCCATTGGCTATGTTTCTGCAGGAGTTGCAAAATCTATATATATATATAACTATTCAATTATATAATTTATAAATCAAAGTTTTGCTTTGTTGGCACAAAAACAATGAGGCGTTTTGAATGAATAAGCAATTAGGGTGACAGTATAAAACTGGTATAAAACTCTGGTAACTGAGCAGTGATACCCACTTCTCAAAAAATATGCACACATAACATATGTCAAATTTCCATTTGTACCATGTGCTATTAGTGCAACTATTAGTGATGTTTTGTCAAATTAGATTACCTGAGGTTGGTCAGACAAAACCCATAATTCTCTGAGCAGGTCAGTGCACCAGTGGTCAGTTCCAGAGTAGTAATGGTCAATGCATAAATCAAGACTGGAGGTGTGATGGGACAAAGGACTGCACGGATGACTCTGATGAGCAGAACTGTCGTGAGTATCTCTACAGTAGGTGAACAATGGTTTGTTGGATTGACCCTTAACAAGGGTATCCACAACCTTTGGGTTACAAGTCAGACTCTCTAACCATTAGGCCACGACTGCCCCTTAGTAACAATACAGGCTTCTATTTATCAGTATATAGTAATTAAATGTTTTTGTCTGAAATTAAGAAAATTCAAAAGATCAATTACAATTTTTCATTATTTATTATTATTTGTCAATAATATGTTTAATTGTATTTAATTATTTATTTTATTTAATTTTGTGTATAATTCATCACATTCCTAATATTAAAACCTTAATTGAATAAAAATTGAAATATCCGCTACTGTTTCATGTATGCTTACTATAACGTGTATGCTTATTTTAGCGCCTTTGTCATTGAAACAGTACAGCCTAGGCCTATAAAACATTGAAACAAATATGTTGGCAGTACTACAATGAAGAGAGATATAGAGTTTATTATTCCTCAGTACCAGTACAGGCTCCTATTGGTCAATATATAGTAATAAAAAAATCTGTCAGACATTCAGAAAATTCTAAATATCATTTGAATAAATAATTCTATTATTTATTATTATTTGTTAGAATATAAGAGATATAACACATCTACAGTAACATATACTATTTATAGTTGTTAATTATATTATTTGAACCAGAATTTAAACTTCAAAAACTAAAATTAATTGCAAACAGGCCTTTAATGAATGTCACAAAGGTATTTAGCAATGTTATCTTTACGAGACAAAAAGCATATATGACCATTTTTAATGGTCCAATACACATAAAAAACTCAAGATAAATCAGTTACCAAAATGACAGAGGAACTGTCAGATTTTGTCATCATCATCAGGTTTTGGAATTCTAATAAAATGCAACAAATTACCAGTCAAATTACCAATTACTTGTTGAATCCAGATTACCCAGCCTGCACAGAGAAGACTTGTGCTAACGGCGCTTGCTACAACAACACTCAGCACTGCGATGGGATACTAGATTGTTGAGATGGATCAGATGAATCCAATTGCAGTGAGTGAGAGTGTAGTAATCAATCAGACACCATGCAAAGCATATTCACACGAATGTTCAACATTTGACCATTTACGTCATGGTCATTTCCTTTCATATTCTTTGTCTTTCATCCCTCAAACAGCAAGGCGCTGTCAGTCACATCAGTTTAAATGTGCCAGTGGATACTGCATCCTGATGGCCTTTGACTATGATCACTGGGATGATTGTGGAGACAACAGTGATGAGCAAAACCGTGGTGGGTTCCACATTACATCTCACCTATTCTACCAAAGCTGCATGGGTTATAAAATATAATTTATCAGGAAGCAAATGTGGGTGTTCAAAATATACATTAGGTCACTGATAAAAGTACATAAAGTACCTTTTTTGTATATGCTAATACCATGATTTTGGACATGGTAGTACTACTATATTTTGTGTTATACCAAGTAAATACTATTGTACATCGCTTTCTTATAGTTGTTTCTGCCATTTAAAGCACTGCAATGTTGTATTCTTTCAGAGTATCGGACCTGTAATGGGTCAGAGGTCACCTGCAGTAATGGATGCTGTATGCCTCAGCAGTGGGTGTGTGATGGCATCACTGACTGTGGGGACTTCAGTGATGAAAATGGATGTGGTGAGATTGACACCTCCTCTCTCCTATCAATATGCAATATTTTCAATCATATATTAAATAAGATTTAGTAAAGCATATGGTAAATTAGTTAAACCTAAATGCTCATACTTTCAGACCCAGGTATCCGAGACTGTTACCCTGGCGAATGGCCCTGTCCAGGCTCTTCAATGTCCCATAAGCAAAGTGTGTGATGAACATCCTGACTGCCCTGGTGGAACCGATGAGAGCAATACTACAGCACATCTGACCTGTGGTAAATTAAATTAAATGTTAACAATTTTGTGTTGAACTCAGCACATGTTACTCACAGTACTCATACATTTTAATATAATGATCATGTAGTGTCAAACATGAACAAGTTAGCATTAGCAAGTTCCCTAACAAGCCTAACAGCCTATCACAGAGTATTTACTAGATGCCAGTACAGCTATAATGAACTGGAATGCCTGATATGCATAACCTCAACGAAACCCTCAGTATTACAGTACAATTTAAAGTACTGTATTTTATTGAGTTAAACAATTGTCTGGGTGAAAGTCATATTTTAATGTAACACAGATGATGACAGATGGTCTTTTATGTGACTCTCTTATCACATTATGCATGTGATGTGACAGATATGCTGGGATCACTCAGGTGCCCCAGATACTTAGAATAACTACCTCCGATAATTGCCTCTCTTGTAGGTTTGCACCAGTGTTCTGCTCTAAGCTGTGAGTACCGCTGTCATCCCAGCCCACAGGGTGGAGCCTGCTACTGCCCCGAAGGCTTCAGTATGGCCAATGACAGTCGTACATGTCTGGGTAAGTGCCATGAGGCTTTTTTATTATCTGATTTAGATTTATATCTAGATCTGGATAATATTACATAATGCTTTATACAATTCAGTTTCTTAGAATTACCTTTAGAGGTTATGCAATTCATTTTTTTATTATTTTATAATGTTTCCTGAGATGCATTATATTGTCTTATAATAAGCATAATTCTTAGTTTTTTTTTTGTTTTGTTCACCAAAAAATTGTCATAATTTAGATATAAATGGTAATTTTCTGCCTTGAATTTAGCCCTCTGATTTGAAGTTGGAAGGGCCTTGTCTGCAATGAGACTTCAATGTAAACGCCCACTGCTATGAATAGCTAAACATCTTTGCATAACGGAGTTTTTGTAAAAATGCAGAAATCAAATCACTGATAGAATCAATCACTTTTTTGTATATAAAACAGTCACAATATAGATCACAGATTGTTTTCATGCTGCTAACAAGAACGGTGTTAAGTTGATCGTTTAGACTCTGGCTTGATTCACTGATGCATAAACAGCAGTAAACCACTTTGTGACAAAGAAATCTTTACATGTTACTCTGGTCGTGACCCAAGTAGTGCTCACTGCAGAGTCAAATGACATTAATGGGTGCCTAATGGGTGGAGTTATGTTCAGCGATAGGGTTATGATGTTATGGGTTAGGGTGTGATTGGACCGCCTAGTTCCACCCATTACGTCCAGTGAGGACATCAAACTCCACCTATAGGCTCTGATCCGAGAAATGCAGTTTTAAATTTTAATAATGTGTTTCTCTGTAGGTTCATTTAGTTAGCAAAGTTTTTTGCACCAAAAAAAGTATTTCTTTACCTAAGAGCAGTACCTTGTGATTGATGGACAGACATGTTCAGAATATACCTCCTTGATTACATACAATTGTTCAGCCAGAATTACCGAACAGGGCAAATACTAGTGCAACCTCATAAAAGCGCAGAGTGGAAAGTTCTGCGTGTAATCTACTTTCAATGTGCAAATTAAAGAACACAGAAACAGCCTGCTCATTTCCGTATTTACCAAAGCAATCTACCAAGTGTCACAGATTCACCAGTCACACCAGCCACCTACACCCGTTCACAATCACCTCATTACTAATTACGAACACCTGATGTCACTTACCTGAGCACTATATCTGTTCACTCACCTCAGTATCTCTGGTCTCAAGGTTGCATACCTAACCTCATGCCTCTCTACATCGCTCTGGATCTCCGTGGCTCTGTGTCTCCCGCCGTCGTGCTGGATCTTCCTAAAGAGGATTAAGATAAGGACTGTTACACTTCAGTTTCAAGAGTGAAAGTTATATTTCAGTTTTAAGACTTACCGTTTGAAGCTCTCCTTCAGTTTGTGTAAATAAAGAAGCTCTGAAACGTTCTTCCTGTGTATGCCTCTCTATCCAGCCATGACAGAAGACCAGTCCATCAAAACAGAAGTGAAGCTTGCTATGGAGGCACAGAGACCACTCACCCCAGATCCCTTCACCAAACTGGTTCAAGCACTCCGCGAATCCCTTCAGCCTCCTCCCGTCATGCCATCTGCCTCTGCATGTCCCATGGCCAAACCCGCGACCTACTCCGGTGAGGCGGCCACCTGCAGCGGTTTTCTACTCCAGTGTTCACTATACTTTGAATTACAACCCCATCAGTTTGTGAATGATCGTGCAAAGATCGCATTCATCATGTCACTACTGTCTGGAAGGGTGCTGCAATGGGCTGAAGCTCTCTGGAATCTCCTCCAGTGCAGTCCCTTAGTGCGCTCCTATGATGCCTTCATGGATCATTTCCGCTAGGTGTTTGGCAAAACACCTCTTGAGCTCTTTTGACTACGGCAAGCGAAAGTTCGATTCCGTACCCTTGCGGCAAGCAGCTGATGGAACGAAACGGCCCTTCTATCAGCGTTCCGACGTGGTCTAAACCCTTCAATCAAACAGCAAATGTCCATCTATGAAGACACCGTAGGACTAGAGAGCTTTCTGCAAAAAGCGTTGCACATCTCCCAACATCTAACCGATTGTCACATCGAGGATTCCTCCTCTGCTGCCGCCTCACCGAGTAATGCTCCTCCAGCACCCGAGCTGATGCAAACTAACCGTTTTCGTCTATCAACCACGGAACGGGATCGCCAAATCACCCAAGGGCTCTGTCTGTACTGTGGGTCCCAGGAGCACCTTCTGCCCTCCTGCCCTATTCGCCCCACATGCTCAGCGGTGAGTACGAGTCCATATTCATCCTGATGTCTCAAGTCTGCCTCACACTGATGCCCTTCTAATGTACATGAACCACTCTTTTCCAGTCGAGGTCTTTGTGGATTCGGGAGCTTCAGGAAATTTAATCTCCTCCATCAGTCTCAATCAAATCAAGCTCCCTCGACACCATAATTCCACCATCTACCAAATCTCCAATATACAAGGAAAACCGCTGAGCAAGGGGTTGGTGCGCCATCGCTCCTGGGAAGTCACTCTTCACATCGGAAACTTCCATGCTGAACGGATTTCATTCCTGGTGCTGGAGGAGGCTACAGTAGATCTCGTCCTGGGGCATCCCTGGCTGGCTAAACATCATCCAGACATTCACTGGAACTCTGGGGAAATACTTCGGTGGAGTGAATCCTGTTTCAGGACATGTTTAGCAGATCTCCCTCTTCCAGACCGAGCTAAGCTCTCCATACCACTCTGCTCTACCACTATAGAGAGCCCAGCTTCACAAAGCTCAGTCCACATTCCAGCCGCCTACAGGGCGTTCCAGGACGTGTTCAGCAAGGTCGCGGCAACCCATCTTCCACGTCATCGGCCATGGGACTGTGCGATCGACTTGCTGCCTGGGGCCAAATTTCCTAAGGGACATGTCTATCCCCTATCGATCCCGGAGCGCGCTGCTATGGAGGAGTACATCAAGGAGGCATTACATCAGGGGTTCATCCGTCCTTCCACTTCTCCTGCAGCATCCAGTTTCTTCTTTGTGGCGAAGAAGGATGGGGGCCTACGCCCTTGTATCGACTATCGAGCGCTCAACTCCCAAACCATAACATTTTCCTATCCACTCCCTCTGGTGCCAGCCTCGTTGGAGGAACTCCGTGGTTCCTGGATTTTCACGAAACTCGATCTACGCAGTGCCTACAATCTAATCCGCATTCGAAGAGGAGACGAATGGAAAACTGCATTCATAACACCATCCGGGCACTACGAATACCTGGTTATGCCGTATGGCCTTTCAAACTCACCATCCATCTTCCAAAACTTCATGAATGAAATCTTCCGTGATATGCTCAATCAATTCGTAAGCATCTACATCGACGACATTCTCATTTACTCACCCAATCTTGAGGAACACCAACAGCATGTTTCCCAGGTACTCCAACGTCTCCGCAAGCACCACCTCTACCTCAAGCAGGAAAAGTGCGAGCTCTATCTAACCACAATTCAATTCCTGGGATACATAATCACACCAGAGGGAGTCCAAATGGACCAAAACAAGGTGGAAGCAGTGAGGAATTGGCCACAACCCACCACGGTCAAAGAGCTGCAGAGATTCCTGGTATTTGCAAACTTCTATCGGTGCTTCATAGCCCATTACAGTCAACGGTCGGCTCCACTTACCTCTCTCCTCCGTCAGAAGCCAAAGACCCTCTCCTGGATGCCTGAAGCCACACAGGCCTTTCTATAGCTCAAATCCTCTTTCTGCACTGCTCCAGCCCTAACCCATCCAGATCCGAACCATCAGTTCGTGGTGGAAGTGGATGCTTCCACTCTAGGAGTAGGTGCAGTATTATCCCAATGGAAGGGTGAACGCCCCCATACTCCATCCATGCGCATACTTCTACAAGAATATGTCCCCGGCGGAGCAAAATTACAACATCGGGAACTGCGAGTTACTGGCCATCAAACTCGCGCTGGAAGAGTGACGGCACTGGTTGGAAGGGGCTCAACATCCCTTCGAAGTCATAACTGATCACAAGAACCTCCAATACCTCCGTGAAGTTAAACGTCTCAATCCCCGACAAGCCCGATGAGCCTTATTCTTCACCCGTTTCCAATTCACAGTAACCTACCGTCCTGGGCATAAGAACCTCAAAGCAGATGCTTTATCGCGACTTCATCAACCAGATCCATCACCAGATAACCCGGAACCCATTCTCTCACCCACAGTGTTCGCATGTCCAATCACATGGGATGTGAATGACCAAATTCGTGCCGCCACTCTCACAGAACCCGCTCCACTGGGAGGTCCGGAAGGGAGATTGTATGTACCTACCACTCTACGTCTCACCCTTCTGGACTCCATCCACACTTCTCCCGGATCGGGTCACCCAGGCAGCCAACGAACCCTCTCGCTCCTCCGGAACAGATACTGGTGGCCCAGCATGGCTCAGGATGTCGCCCGCTACATCAAGGGTTGTTCGGTCTGCGCCATCACATCCACTCCACGCTATTTACCTGCAAGAAAACTGGTTCCCTTACCTATTCCACGTCGACCCTGGTCCCACATTGGAATCAATTTCGCCACTGATCTTCCACCCTCTAACGGATTCACTACCATATTTGTCATGGTTGACAGATTCTCCAAAACCTGTAAATTAATCCCCTTACGTGGATTACCCACTGCTTTGGAGGCAGCCGAAGCTCTCTTCCAGCATGTCTTTCGACACTTTGGTCTCCCTGAATATATTGTTTCAGATAGAGGGCCGCAGTTCATAACCAGGGTCTGGTGTGGTTTCTTCCGTCTGCTGGGAGTGTCTGTCAGCCTTTCCTCAGGTTATCATCCCCAAACCAATGGCCAGACCGAACGCAAGATCCAGGAGATCGGGAGGTATCTCCGAGCCTACTGTCACGACCACCAGGACAGCTGGAGCCAGTATCTTCCCTGGGTTGAGTACGCACAGAACTCGTTGCGACAGGAAACGACTGGATTAACATCATTCCAGTGCGTGCTCGGATTTCAACCACCACTCTTCCCCTGGACTTGGAGAGCCCTCGGAAGTCCACGCGGTTGACTTCTGGTTCCGTGAGAGCGAGAGGGTATGGGATTCAGCACATGTCCATCTCCAGCGGGCAGTACGGAGACATAAAGTCTATGCTGATGCCCGTCACGCACCCACGCCTGTGTACCAACTAGGTGACCGAGTTTGGCTCTCCACTCTGGAAATTCGTCTCCGGCTGCCCAGCAGGAAGCTGAGTCCCTGTTATGTCGGTCCTTTCCCTATCACGAGGCAAATTAATGAGGTCATATATGAGCTCCAACTCCCCGACACCTACCGCATCTCACCCACCTTCCATGTGTCCTTGCTAAAACCATTCACTAATCCACTTCTCCCTCCTTCTGCAGAGCACGAGATACCTCATCCTCCTGAGGTCGACACCAACGATACCATCTACAGAGTCCAAGAAATCCTAGACTCCCGATGGCGAGGCGGCCGGCTCCAGTATCTTGTGGATTGGGAGGGGTACGGTCCCGAGGAGAGATCATGGGTGGACAAAGATGATATTATGGATCCGTCACTTCTCTCCGACTTCCACCAGTTGCACACAGATCGTCCCGCTCATAGGGGGCGCGGTTGTCCTCGCCGTCGGTCACGGTGCCAGGAGACGCCCGTGGGGGAGGGGGTACTGTCACAGATTCACCAGTCACACCAGCCACCTACACCCATTCACAATCACCTGATTACTAATTACGAACACCTGATGTCACTTACCTGAGCACTATATCTGTTCACTCACCTCAGTATCTCATTGACTGGTCTCAAGGTTGCATACCTAGCCTCATGCCTCTCTACATCGCTCTGAATCTCCGTGGCTCTGTGTCTCCCACCGTCGTGCTGGATCTTCCTAAAGAGGATTAACTTTCTAAGCGCCAAAGTCGCAAAATTGCGACAAGACGTCATACTTAATAAAATAGACTGTAGTTCCTAATATGGTGTAATATCTCATTTGTATTCCCTACCACTAGATGGCACACATGTAGTACTTCGATTCTAGACCAAAATTACGTCATGTTCCTATTCAAAGTGTTCGAGGAAATAGCAGAGCAAGTGAGCTATCGTGTCATTGATGCGGAAGCAGTTCAGTTCATAGCGTGCGAGTAAATTGTGAGATTTGTGAGAGAAAATCGCCAAATGGCTAATAAAAAGTTGTACTGTGAGGATGTGTTGCAAATGTTATTTGCCGATTCTGACTCTGAAGGGGAATATTTGCCTTTTGGAAATTACGATCGGTCGTCTAATAATCGCGCTTCTCCCGGTACATCTTTGCAGAGCAATGGTGCCGCCGTGCAAGGCGAGAGTGTTCACGAAGCACAAACAAGTGATCATTTCAACCCTTTGCCCAACGGGGATGGGGGTGGCAGGGGTGAACGTGTTCATAGTGTCCATAGGAGGGCTGTTGCTAGAGGTAGAGGCAGCAGGAGTAGGAGAAATAGGGCTGGAAGTAACACTAGCTCTTTGGATCCAGTCAGAGCGGCTCTGGATCCAGTGCCCTAAAGAGGTGGGAGTGCCCACGGTACACGTGGCCATGCTGTGGGCAGCAGGGGTGATCTGGATCTAAATAGGGCTGGAAATAGCGATGACAATGGTGGCTGGGTTTATTTGAGAAATGAAGAATTCCAGGAATTGTGTACAGATCCTTGCAACATGGGGCCGTGCATTATCATGCTGCAACATGAGGTGATGGTCGTGGATAAAAAACATGCAAAATGCAAATATCATCCACTCCATATATATTTTTTCCTGAATATTACGGATGAACTGATCAAAAAGTAGGCTGTAGGCTACAGGTGTTTTACTACTGTATAGTATTGTAATATAGTAATAATTTAGTACTTTCTCCTATTTTATTGTTGGTTTCCTCTTTACTGATCTTTTGGAATGAGGATAAAAAGACAAAAAAAAAGGAGAAAGTACTAA
>NW_015547711.1:132405-139242 GCF_001515605.1 Sinocyclocheilus anshuiensis
GCTCGTTGGATCCAGTCAGAGCGGCTCTGGATCCAGTGCCCTAAAGAGGTGGGAGTGCCCACGGTACACGTGGCCATGCTGTGGGCAGCAGGGGTGATCTGGATCTAAATAGGGCTGGAAATAGCGATGACAATGGTGGCTGGGTTTATTTGAGAAATGAAAGACTGCAAGTGACGTCGCTAGCGGAAGCGCAAGTGTCTGAGACTGCAAATCTGAGAGTGCAAGGGCAAGGCTGCTGCCAGACCCTTCTCCTTAGTTTTGAAAAAAGTAATAAAGTATTACATCTTATGCTTCAAATGCATGTGAGTACATAATTATTGTAATTGTTTTGTTTAAGGAGTTACAGTTGTTGATTAGCTGGACAAATGCTAAAACATTTATCATAATTTAAGTCAGAACTGATTTATTGCTTATTTTATTAGAGAAATGTTTTAAAAAATATTATGCAAAACTAAGACACAAATTTTCAAGAATTCCAGCTATTTATTGGGAGCTTTGCTGTTGTTGTTTGTCTGTTTGCCTCTCTGTTTGTTTGTTTGTTTTTCCTTTGGTACAACTACCATCTCTAGACATTTTCATGAATGTATTTTTGGTTAGATCAGGACAACTGTCATGTCATCGCCCTATGTTGTTTATCCTCAGACTGTATAAAATTTGGGGTATCTGTGACCATTTCTGTGAGGATCGCTCAGGCACACATCATTGCAGCTGTGCTGATGGATACTTCCTGGAGCAGGGTCATGTCTGCAAGGCCAATATTTCAGGTGAGCCCTTCCCACAGTACTATGAATCTCATTAAATGCATCAGTTAACCATCATCTGCCTACACTGAAAGCACTACTGGGGACAATTTAGTACAGTTGTTAGTGGCTAATAAGTAATAAATAGAAAGTACACAAAAGTACAATTTAATATAATAATACTATATTTTGCTATTCAAAATGCACAATTATGTTGTTTGTTGCATTCCGTAATTTGCATTTACTTGTGTTTTCTTCACTGTTGCCTGCCATGTTCTATGTCCTCTTGATCCTTACAGGGGGTTTACCACAGCTAATCTTCACAGATGGCCGTGATATCAAGATGGCAGTTATACATGGGTGGTTTGTCAGGCTTCTGGTCCAGTCAGATGGTAAAGGTTACACTGTGGGTGTCGGTTACAATTGGCACACTCGAAGGATCTTCTGGACAGACACCGACTCTCAGAAGGTGTTTAATGGTTTATAGTGTGAAATTACATTGTACATATGAAAACAGTTATATTAAAAAAAAACATATACGGTATATGTATTTTTCAGGTTTGCTCCATAAATTTTGATGGAGGTGCTGTCTGAAGCAGTGCACAATGCCCAGAATCTAGCTGTGGACTGGATCAACTTTAAGTTGTACCTAGTTGAGGAACATGTCAAAAGAATCGAAGCATGTGATTATGATGGGCTAAACTGTGTCACGCTGATCGCAGAAAACTTGGTGACTCCTCATGGGCTTGCTCTGGACCCAACAGTGGGGTGAGTACAGTATGTTTGTGGATGTGATTCATTGTGTTGTAAAGGAATATTGAACTCATCCACTTGTGGTCTGATTGTTCTAACCTGTCTACTACAGATACATGTTCTTCACAGACTCTGGCTATAACACAGATTATGTTAAATTGGAGCATTCATTTATGGATGGCAGTAACCGGTTTGAGCTGATTAAGACCAGACTAGGTTCCCGTACTGGAATCACCTTGGATTTGGTCACCAAGAGGGTTTACTGGACAGATTTTAACCATTTTAACCTGGTTGAGACTGTTACATAGTGGCTTGGACAGGTACTCTGCAAATCACCATTTGAAACCTTTCCGGAACATGTAAGTCAGTGGTTCTCAAGCAGGGGCTGGAGCCCACTAGGAGGCCTATAAATTGTTTGTTGAAACATTGTGGAAATTTTCATATTCACATTTAGGATTATCATTTTGCATACCATTGTACATGAGACTGCAGGACTCCCATTGTCCAGAAAAACATGGATATATCTCAATGGCGATATCCCAATTTTAAAAGTGTTATTTCTAGGCCTGTAAAAGTCATGTAAATTAATGAAATCTTATAACTCCATGGACATTTTTATATTACATTTGATATAACATTTTTCTAGTTAAGCTCTAAAATATTTTACCAGGTAGAAAAATATATATATATATTTTAAAATCCTTATATTTAAAATAACAAATGTTATCCAGTAAATAATAAAAAAAAAAAAATGGAAAAGTCATGGGGCCTTCAAATATTATGGGCAGTGGGGGGGGCAAAAAAACGGCCGGTTGCCGATCGCGTAAGTTCCAGAAAGTTATCATGACGCGAGCGTGTGGCAGCGCTGACCTTGATCCGGCTTAATGACGTCATCACGCCAGATCTGGGTCAGCGCCGGTGTTACGAGATTTTCGGTTTCAGTGGGCGGAGCAGTCATGAATATTCATTAGTTTCCCAGGCATGCGTGTCGAACCAGGTGGAACTGAGAATTGAAGTTCACGCTCCTTGTATCTCAGCAGGTTTAATGGAATATTTAAAAAAAAAAGGTAAATATATTTACAGCGTTGCACAAACTACATTTGTTTATCATTTCGTAACAGTTGATAATGTTTTTATTAGTTTACAGTGCACGTTTTGTGCAGTCGTCCCTGACTGAATGATTGCAGGCATTCGTTGTGTAATGTTAGGATAAAGCACAGCAAACTTCAGCTAGTTGTATACATTAGCCTTGTCCAAATACCCACACTTGCGGTCTTTGCACTTGACCACTTGATTACTTAAATGACGTATTTCCTGTATTTGGCCAAAGTCTTCAAGTGGGTGTGAAGACCACAAGTGTGTGTCGAACTTTTCATTACCTGATGGGACACTTATAGTGTTGTAAAAATGTATTCGAGATAGTGTGGGTTTAGTGTGCGTTAAGGGCACTGCGCGTTCGTATTTTTAAGACCTGGGACAGTCTTGCGCACTTACATTCTGTCGCGCGCACTTACATTCTGTCGCGCACGCGCTCTCAAGTGGCCAAGACTGCAAGTGTGGGTATTTGGACAAGGGGATTGATTTCAGTTCTTTGTGCTCTTCATTTGTAGCTTGCCATGCTTTAAAACTGTGTCTGTTATTCAATTTTATCATTTGTTGAATACATCACTGCCTGCAACAAATGAAATAAACCTATATAAACGTATCTGTAGACATATTTTTTGTATACTGGTGTGATGATCCATTTCTTAACTTACCCCGTTCAACATTCTCCATGTTGTCTGGTTGTGAATTGTCTGCTGTTTGGTTGTAAACTATGATACAATCATACACTGCTGCAAAAACGTTGCTAAAATAACTTCTTTTTTTTTCCACCATGTTTCCAATGTAAAATAGTTAAACATTTTTACAAAGAAATATAAATTACAAGTTAAGATTATCACAAGGTTTAAGGTCCCATTTGCACAGTGAAACCAAAAATCCCAGAACACCTGGATGATTACAGCTACAGGTTTCCAATAGTAGCACAGATCCAACTACCATTTCAATTATTTATTTTTATGCTCTTCTGTTACCTTTTAAGTTTTAAAACTGTCATCTTCTGGCAATGAATGAAATAACATTCACCACCATATCAGTGGCCTAATAAACATTTTGCAAGCTACACTGATGTTATTCTGTCATCTGTTCTTTGACCATGTGTTGCACTGTACCTGGATGATACACAATGATGATCACTGATAAAAATGCATGGTCTATTTTGATGTCAAGTCAAGTCAAGTCAAGTCAAGTCACCTTTATTTCTTTATAAGTAATAAGCAAGATTTTAAAATCTATACGATGTTTAATAGGTAGCCAGTGCAGTGTTGACAGAACCGGGCTAATATGGTCATACTTCCTGGTTTTAGTAAGAACTCTAGCTGCTGCATTTTGGACCAGCTGGAGTTTGTTTATTAAGCGTGCAGAACAACCACCCAATAAAGCATTACAATAATCTAAGCTTGAGGTCATAAACGCATGGATTAACATTTCTGCATTTGTAAGAATAGTCTTATAAGAACAATCTTACTGTATTTACGTTTAGCATTAGCCAGCACTTTTAAATTTGCCAAGATGTCAGGCGCTCTGGCTCCCGGTAAACATTGGACTATAGTGGCTGGTGTCTCTATACGGCGCCGCCACACGCTCGCGTCATGGTACTGTCATGAACGCTCGTCCAAAGTGACGCAGTAGAGAAGAAAATGTGGAATAAAGTCATTATTTTTGTTTTCTTTGCGCAAAAAAAGTATTCTCGGAGCTTCGTAACTTTACAGTTGAACCACTGATGTCACACAGACTACTTTGTCGATCATCTTGGTACTTTTCTGGACCTTGAACGTGGTAGTTACCTTGCTGTCTATGGGAAGGTCAGAGAGCCCTCAGATTTAATCAAAAATATCTCAAATTGTGTTTCGAAGATGAACGAATGTCTTACGGGTTTGGAACAACACAAGGGTGAGTAATTAATGACAGAATTTTCGATTTTGGGTGAACTAACCATTTAAGTTCGGTCATCCTACACACACATGACTGACCGCTCGCTCGCACCAACAGGAGGAGGAGGGTCTCTCTCTACACTGCACTCAACCCATAGACTGACTCAACTTTAGGGATTCCTACACTTTCAGTCTTTGAGGAGACATGAAAAACAGTGCATACCGCAGGAACGGTATAACGGAAAATATTAATGGTTTTGAAACCGTGAATGTTCAAATTGCGGTATACCTTGAAACCGGTAATCGGCCCATGCCTAAAACCATCCAATAACAATGTTAAAGTGTTCTCTGTTTTCTGTCCATTTGTTAGATCTGGATGATCCTGAGGATCTGGCCTATGATTGGATCCACAAGCGTCTTTATTTATCAGATTATTATAATCGGAGTGTGCAGTCTATGGGAATACATGGCCAAAACCGCTCCTTCATCGCACATGGTGATCGCCCCAGAGCCATTGTGTTGGATCCATGCTATGGGTAAGAACCGTTCACACATGAAATTCTCAACTAATCCCTAGGTTAACAGAATCTGGGTTATTTTTTTCCATTTTTCACTGTTTATTATTATGGAATCGCTAGTTGATGTCACACATAATTATTATATCTCCTTCGCACTACAAAAGGCTTTACCAGAAAATGAAATGCTTAGCCTCGTGTTTGCAAAATGTTTTTAAAAGAAACCCAAGAGATTGAAGAGATTGATTGCATTTACATAGTGATGATCCGTTCTGTTTGATCGGATCATGGGGATATATAGTCACAAAATATTTGTCCAAATTGTGAAGCCCCATTACAGGCACAGAAAACATGGAACACCTAACAAAAAAATAATAATTAAACATTTTAAATCACAGTCACATTTTTGTCTGAAAAAAAAAAAAATAATAAAATAAAATTTAGTCCAACTCTTCAGTCTTTACCCTGGATTAGTGAATCTCTTTAAATAATGGCTTGTCTCACTTGTGCACATCGGTTTACGTTTTTCTGACTGAACCATCCAGTTTGTCCTGATTCGGACTATAACAGCAAGAATAAAAGAATAATTATTTTTCACCTCAGTGCATTTTCTGTCACTGTTTGACTTTTTTTTTTTAATTTAAAAATGTCAAAATTTCTTAATATTTTCTTCTTTAATTACAGTAGCACTCATGTTACATGCATGTGTAAAACCAGATGATCATGTTCTCCAGCATGACTTGAGAATGATCAAAAGAGCATCTTGAACTTTAGTGGAAAAAGATCTGACTGTATGTGCAAAGAGTCACATGATCAATTACTTAATTGATTAGTGACCTGGAAATAGTGCAGAATACGTTATATTATTTCTTTGTTTTAAATTTTAAGTCTCAGACTTTTGGTGCTCACTGCATATATATATATATTTTTTTCTTAAAAGTCAAATGAGTGCCTTTAGACCAGTGGTTCTTAAGTTGCAACTCTCACTGGCCAATGCCAGCCAAGACGGCGGATAGGGGCTGGGCCCCCGCCACTATATAATGCGCCGTATTGGCGGCATAAGCTCAGAATCTTCCGACTGAACCAACAGCACAGCAGAACTGAGCAGTGAACACGGCGGCCTACGCCATGTCTCGTTCCCGTCTCTCAGGGAACCATGGTTACGACAGTAACCGGAGACGTTCCCTCTCGAGAACGGTCTCTCGACATGGCCATAATGCCTTGGGGACTGTATAGAACAACGCTGTGGAAGCAGCAAATTAAAAAGGCTCAGCCTTGGCGGAGCTAACATGAACAGTTCTTGTAAGAACCTAAAAATAATCCCCAACCAAATCAAATACGACCCTGCGACATGCCTTGAGGGGATTGGATGTAGATTCCCGCTTAGGGATCCAATCAAGTTACTCAGAATCCATGTCCGATGGCAGGTCTCTTATTGAGAGAGAGATGTAGCGCCGTCGCCATACAAGGCTAAGACATTATAGTCATGTCAAACGCATACAAGTATGTAATATAAAAGTGAGTGGCAAGGCCGGGCACAATAATAACAACAATATACACACATAGAGAACGGCCGCATCCGTTCCTCCGGGCCCTAAGCACCGCACCTAAGCAGCCCGACCCGGTGAGTGCTGCCTCCACATGGGCGAGACCCAGGCACAGGATGCAGAACTCGTGAGTGTCCAGGGCCGTCTTCCTGCGTCTTCTCCACAGCTGTCTTCGGTAGGATGCGTGAAAGAGGAACAACGTGAGCTGCGACTCTCCGCGTCAGATGGCAAGCCCTACATGTCGCCGAATGAGGAGCACGATGGAAGGCCAGGTGAGGGACTCTCGCTGCATCCGAAGGGAGCTGCG